>NC_143524.1:7009968-7199968 GCF_031878675.1 Megascapheus bottae | reverse complement strand
ATACTAACTGGATAGGGTCCAGAAGGTCTGCCCTCACTGCCTGGAAGGTCAGGGACCTCCGTGTCCATGGAACTGGCACAATTTGCTTGGCACCACTGGCTAGGGTTCCCTGGCAAGGCAGGAGGGTACCCAGGCGGGGCCTGGCACAGGCTAGCTCCGGCACCTGGCCAGACCAGTGACTGCCCTGACAGAAAAAGCTGACCTTGCTGGCCATGCGTGCCACCTGCCAGGCACTGTCCATGGAGCAAAGGGCTGTCTCTAAGCAAGGCTGCGTGTGCCCACCTGGGATACCTCAATACCACTCAGGTGGCCATGAGGCCAACTTCTCCTCAGGCCTGGGCCTTCTGGCCCACATGTGGCCCCCCTCACCAGCATCTCTCCTGATGCTCTCCGCCTCATTCCTCAGGGGAAAGTGGTTATTGAAAAACAGTCCATCAGATTCAATAAGGATTCAAAGTCCCTGTGAGAACAGGGGGTGAGTGGAGAACTGGAATGGGGGGAAAGTAAGGAGGGGAGGGAGCCACACATTCCTCCTCTGCCTTTCCTACAGACATGCTACCACAAGGCTGGCAAGCAGACGTGTGCCGAGTTGTCTCTGTGTCCCTGAGGCTTGAGCTTGGGGACAGCCAGGGGTAGAACCCAGCTGCCTGAAGGTTGGTCTTCAATTATTTCTGCCTTACAGCTGTCTCCTCACCTGTCACCGGCTGGCTCATCACCCCATACAGCCTTGCTTCCCCATCAAAAGAGAAACTTCAGGACCATCTCCTTCCCATGATGGTCTCCCTCGGGATCATCTTATAGTCCTTGAGCACCTGGTCTACCAGTCAGGCTCTCTCCCAAAGCTACAGAACAGCATGAACCAGGGCCAAGAAGGAGCCAGTCTCAACAGCTCAACAGCAACTCTATAGCTTGTAGGTACTGGCAATTTGTCCACCCCCTGAAGGGCATCCTCTCCCATGCTGATGTTAGGTCTGTTCATCCCAGGTTCTCTCCCTGCCATACCTGTTGGGAAGCTAATGAATCTTGAGCCCCAGCCTCAAGCCCAGGTTGCAGGCAGCAGGGCAGTTTGAGAAGGAAGGGCAGATTGCAGGAGGAAGGTCCAGAGGCAGTTGTCAGAGAAATGATGGAATGTTTAGCCCCCCCCCCACACACACACACTTGGGCCTTTCCCCCTCTCCATCCCTGGACTTTAATCCTCCCAATATACCCCTAATCTGCCCTTTCAACCCATACCTCTAACTCCTGCTTTGCACACACAACCTCATTGACCTCAGCCCCTAACTTGTACCCAGTAAGTGCAGGGTGAGGCTGGAAAGCGCCTTTGTTCCTCTACCCACCATGCCAAGGTCTCTTCCCCCACGCAGTTCATGTAAGTCTGTCCCTCATACCCCAAGGAATGACCTCCCTGAGTGTATAGGAGACAGCCCGCTAACAGGTGAGACAGACTAAGGCTTTGAACACCACTGCTCAGCTCCCAGAGGGCTGGGGGCTGGCTTAGGACTTGACCCCTCTCTCAGCTGGTCCCTTTTCTGGCCTTGTTCACTAGCTCACCGCAAGGTCACCTCTCCCTCCCTCCTCCTCCTCCTCCTCCTCCTCCTCCGTCTGTCCTGCCTGCCCACTGCAACGCTGACCCCTGCAGGCATGCTGAAGTCCTGCCCGGCTGGTGGGGGGGGGGGCGGTGGCCGGCAGGCAATCCAGGAAGAGAAATGGCTGGCCAGCTACATGGGGAGCAGTAGGTTAGGGCCAGGGGAGGCTCAAAGCCTAGCTGGGGAGGTTGAACAGCGTCTAGAGCAGTAATACTCAGGTATGCACCAGCAGGAAGCAGTCTGTGGTCTCATTCATGCCAGCTTCCCATTTTCTCTCTCAGTCCCTTTCTTTCACACAGGAGTACCTGTGCCTGGGGGATAGAAGCCCAGGCAAGGAGGGGAGAACCCCTTAACTCTTAGCTGAGCCCTGTAGAGACCTGCAGAGTGAGTGGGTGAAGAGAGCTAATACCCACAGGGACCTTCTGGAGGAGGGGGCAGGAGAGCACAGGAGATTTTTTTTTTTTTTTTTTTTGAGGAGAGAATTGGGCCGCAGGTGTTTGGGGCAGTGTGGGGGGGGGGTGAAGAGATCAGGATATAAGAGGTACTTACTGGCTCCTGAGGGACCAGAGGGGAGAGAGGAGGGGCCAGCTTGAGTCACACAGGAATTAATTTGCATATCTCCCTCCCACCTGGTACCAGGCAAAGGGTGGGCAGGGATGGGGGACACAGAGTCCTGGCTGGGGAGCAACAGACTCAAGGAGATCTTGAGTGAGCTTACGGGAGGCATCTTTGACCTGGAGCCATAGGGATTTTAGGAGGTAGGAGAGGGTGTGTATTGGGAGGGGGGCATGGAGGCAAGACCCAGGTCTCTGGGTCTTATGAGAACCCTGGAGGACTAAGAGCTAAAGAGGCTCTTGATCCAGGCTAATGCCTTCATCAGAGAAAAGACAACCTCAGGCTAGCCCTCTTCCTAGTCAGAGATGTCCCTGTCACAGGCATGGGGGGGGGCTCCACAGCTGTGAGGGGGTAATACAGGTCCTATTTAGAGGAGGTGAAGGGTTTTGAGTCTTCCAAGAGTAGCACTGGAGTCCGGATTCTTTGACCAGAAGATGCCAAGCACAAGTTGGCCTCTGTACAGAAGAGGGCAGAGGTGTTTGGAGGAGGTAGTGATAGCATGACGGGTAAAAATGAGAAGGGAGATAAAGGAGGCACTGGCATGAACCTAGAAGCCAGTGACATAAGAAGAAATGAGTGGGGCACTGCCAGCCTGGTTAAGAGAGGGAGGAGAGGAGCAGCCTTGCTGTACCTGCCCCCTGCGCCTCAGCTGGTGTCTGACCTAAGCTATGGGCTTCTGAGAGTGAACCATGGACAGCACGGTCCTGTCTTTGGTCTGAGTGCAGGAATCCCACCCCTCTAAGGCAAAATGCCCTGGCAGGTGAGCAGGAGCTTGACAGATGATGGGAGAGCTTCCACAGATTCAGTGACCCTTCAGCCCTCACCTAGAGGACATTCATAGAAGGGCGTAAGGCTCCAGAGAAGCAGACGGAGTTTCCCTCACCCTCATAACCCAGGAGCTGAGTGAGCATCATGCCTGGTGACCAGCAAGTAGTCCTCAGGTGGACCTGGGCTGAAATGAACCAGTGCAGGTGACATTGGATTCTACGGGAGGCATGGATGGGCTGAGGTTGCCCCCTAAAGGGAAACAGCAAGTGCGGGTGGGCTGAAGATGAGAAGGGGCAAAGCCAGATGCCACCAGCCCACACTCCAGATCCTCCTGGTTCTAGATGCTTTGAGGGAGGGCCTTAGAGGTGTGAACTCCCCCCAACACCTGTACTCCCAGGGGGCTGGTGTGTGCAAGCCCGGAGGCTCTTCAACGGGGAGTAGATCCTAGGCTAGATCTATGCTTTTGGCTTTGGAGACAACCCAGGAAGGGAGCCCCTGACGGTCGACCTGGTGGATGGGAGGTGATGGTTCCAGGAGAACATCTCAGGTGGAAGCCGGGACTAAGCCTGAGCCTGGAGCTGCAGGGGACCTGCCTACAGGTGGGCACTGCGTGAGAGGAGGCGTCAGGAGCCAAGGAGGAAATGGCAGAGCAATTTCCCGAGGAAGGAGGAGAGATTCCGGGCTCGGGCTTGGAAGATGCTGAGTAGACAGTGGGCTCCCGGGCCACTCCCTTTGAGGAGAAATGCAAAGGGGTGCGGCCCCTCCCCCTCCGCCCCTGGCGGCTCTGAACGAGTTTGGGGTTCTTCACCTCGACGCACATTCCCCCAGCACCCCCACTGTCATCTTCCCTGGCGCCCCATTCCCTTCGGCTACCCCTGCTCCCCCGCCCCCAGCTCCCGCAGTTCCCCGTGCCCCGAAGCCTCCCTGCCCGGCCGCTGCACCAGACTGGCATCCTCTCCATTTACAGCTGGCACCGGCGATGCCCCTCGGCTCCCCTGCGCTCACGATCCCAGCCCTAGGATGTAAGGATCGCGGTCCCGGGGTCCCCCAGCGCCGGCACCCCCGGGGCGCTGGTGCCCGAGAGCCGGGGTACCTCTGAGGGCACTGCCCGGCTCCCGCGGGGGCAGCGGCTCCGCGCTCCGCTACACACGTTGTCCTTGGGCTGCCGAGGGTGCGGGGAGGAGGTCCTTGTGGGGACACTGCCAGGCCGGCCCGGGCATCCAGCCTGGCACCGTCCGGACGGCGGGATCTGGGCTCGAGCCCGCGCCCTCGGTGCTGGGACGATGCCCCGCCCGGGGGGAGGGGGCGAGTCCGTGGGCGCCCGCCAGCCCCGGGGCTGGGGCTCCGAGACGGCTCCCGGCTCTGCCTGCCTCCGTCCAGCCCGCGCGGGGCCGCGCTTACCTGGGCTGGCCGCCTCCGGGTCCCGGTACATGGTCCCCCTCGTCGCCGGCTCCCTCCGGGCTCCTCAGAGCCGCCCGCGGCCGCGCCTCGCTCCGCCGCCGCCGCTGCAGGGCATGGGGCCGGGCGACCCCCGGGGGCGGGTCCGAGGGCGGGGGCCGCGCGGGGCTGCACTGAGCCGCCGAGCCGGAGAGCGGGGGCCGCCCGCCAGCGCTCCCGCCCGCCCGCCGAGCCGCCTCCCTCCGGCCCGCGCGCCGCGTGTGCGCGCCGGAGCGTGTGTGAGTGTGTACGAGGCGGGGCGCGTGCGTGCGTGTGTGTGTGTGTGTGTGTGCGCGTGTCAGCGCGCCCGGGGCACCGCCGGCGCCGCCCGCCGCCGCCGCCGCCGCCGCTGCCCACCGCTGCCACCGCCTGCGCCCGCGGCCGCCCGCTGCCGGCCGGACGCCGCACTGCAGCCCGCGCCGCCCGCCCCGCCGCCGCCCCGAGGGCACGGCCGCCGCCCCGCGCGCCCGGCCCGCTCTCCGATCCCCGCGCCTCGGCCATGGGAATCTGAGGGTCCCGCCGCACGGCGCGATCAACCCGACCGGTGCTGCCCAGATGGCAGCGGCCTCGCCCCGGGAAGGGCCACCGGCCACCTCCTCCGAGGTGTCCTCTGGCTCCGATCCGAAAGGCGGGTGGATCCACGCCGGGTTTTTCGCGGGCGGCCGCTCGAGGGCGTCAGCTCCGGACTTGACACCGCAGGGTCCTTGGAAGATAGGCTGGTGTGTGCGAAAACCAGGAGTGGATTTTGCTTTCCTTTCTGCCAGCGTTGGGCCTGGGTCGGCCACGGTTCCCATTCCCAGCTGGAGTCGACTGGGCTGGAATCCCCGTCCTTAGTGGGGCGCTGGGTCTGATGACCCTCCTCACTCACTCCAGCAGAACGTCTAGCCTCTCCCGAAGCCGGCCCTCCCCTTTCCTCCTTGACCCAGCACCTCCACGATAGGAACCAACTTCCCCCTTCTCTGCCCACCCCGAGGTGCTCCTGGACCTCTGCCACTTATGCTGGTTTGGCATTATCGGGCGAACTCGTTTATTTTTCTCTACAGCACGGGAACTGTTTGATTCTGGAAGTGAGATCTGACGGACTCCCCAAAACTTCGAAGGTGACATCAGGCACAGGCAGTACCCCCCCCACACACACACACATACACACACATACACACACATACACCTAGCACACAACCAGACACAGATCAGGACTCATGCCACGGTACAGGTCTGCCCCCACACACACACACACACAGGAGCGGTAGGCAAGAGGGCAAAAGCCAGGGTCTGCAGAAGCATCCTGCTGAAAATTCAGTTCCCAGGTGAGCCAGGCTTCCCAGCGTCAGAATTCTTACTCCCACCCCAGAAATACACTGTATGGGCTCAGCCACACCTTCACCTTTAGGAAGAACAGCAGGCAGCTAGCACCCTCCCACAGGGATAAGCCTCTGCCGCAAGACCCCCCCCCACACTACACACACACACACACACACACACACACACACACACACACACCATCCCCTAGAACTCACATGGAACCACCTCCCCCCCACTCCCTGAACATTCACCTCCACCCACAGCTTTTCCGGTTGAGAAACAGATAAGGAAAATCCCCCCCCATACCCCCCACCAGCCCAGCAAACCTTGTTTAAGACTGTTCCGGTGGAGAACAGATTTCCTGAGATTGAATATTCTAATTAAAAATGGAAAAGGGGAGAAAGAAAAGAAAAAGCATCTGTAGGTTAAGGCCTGCAATTTTCCTGTATGGTCAAGGGCTATTATTCTGCTTCAGACACTCTGCAGCTGTCCTCACCCAGGAACAATCCATAGTCTCAACCCACTCTCCCCCCACCCCCCCTTTTTTTGATCCCAGGACTAGGGTACCAACATAGTACCCTTTAGGGCCTGACAAGCCAACATTCTGGCATTCTGGGGTTTCCTGCCTTTGCTTATTTCCCTCCCACCCCCAGCTGCCTCTCATTGCCTTGTAAAGAGTCAATCATGTGCCCTTCTGGCACCTTCCTCCACTCCAGCCATCAATGGGCACACAGAGAGAGTTCTTATTCAGGAATCTACCCACTCCAGAGCCTTTCCAACCAGTTACCTGAAAGTCAGAAGAGGGACAGCAGAATTCCCTGTTGCAGCTCAACAGGTCTTTACTGGGCATCTGGGCTCACCCAGTTTCTCAGAGTTGATGGAAGAGGCTACCAGAGAGATGACTCAAGCTGCCCTTTCCCGTAACAAATGGTGAAGGCAAGGCCTCTAGAGAAGGAAGACTCAAGTTGCTAAATGCCCCAGAGCTTCACAGCCCAGGAAGCTATTGAGAGCCCAAGAGAAACCCTTTGTCCTTTCACCTAGCCTTTGGCCAACTGCTGTAAGATCCAAGAGAAGGATCAACACCTTACAAAAATAAAAATCTCAGCCGCATTCGCTTCCAGCAGGCATTGGACAAGTATAGTACTGGATGGTCTCCAGTTGTGCCAGATACGAAACCCCGAAACAGCATTGGGTAAACCAAGACTCCATTGGGAATCTTGGGTGGTTTTCTCTCTCTTGCCAGCTTTAAGAAGGGTTTTAAAGATACCTTTGGTCTGGATCTCAGTCACTTTGTTGAGGAAGTTCAGAGGCTTTGGAAAGAGGCAGAAATACAGATTTATGTAGCTCTGCTGTTATGGCTGTGATTAACATGGGCAGACAGACATCTGGGCCTGTTTCCTCATTCCATACAAAGGGACTAAAAAGACTTATTCCTTTGATGAGTATAAGATTAAATGTGATGATACAGTAAATGCACTTAAAATGATACTTGGAGCATATGACTGATTCTTGGTAGATACTGAGTGCCAATGATGATTTTTATTTGTTTATCCTTTACAGGGACACTACATGCTTACTCCCCATTTTATGTTTTTCCTGTCAAGGAAGTTCTTTCAGATGTCTAGCTTCAAATCATTCTGCTGCATTTGAAGGCTCACTCTCTCCTGATGGAGCATGGTAAGAGCCAAACCTTCTGAGCACTCATGGACTGGACAGAGGAGGCAGGAAAGAGTCCACAGGAGACAGGAATTACCTCTGCCCTGCCTCAGGCTTTGACTCTCTGAGGAGAGGGCCTAAGCCTCTGATACTTGCTCTGTTTCTCCTTTCTGGCACCCATGGGGGCGGGGGGGGGGGGGGAGGACGCTGCCCCAAGCGGCCTTGTCATTCCATGACGTTGCTGGCCTGGGTTCCATGACGTGGCAGGAAACTGGCAGCACCTGGTTCCCCAAGGACTGCCATGCAGCATGCTGGGGACCCCTGAGGCCTGTTTCCCATCTGGCACAGTTATCAGGGCCAGGTGTCCTGGGCCAATGGCTTTAGGGAGGGACTGGAAGCAAGGAGGGACATTTTGTCCCTCAGGAGCAGATGCCTGGCCTCTACTGTCCCCAAACAAGGCCCCAGAGGCTGCCTGGCTGTGTTGCTAGGCCACAGCTATTAGACAAGGTTCCTGGGTTCCCACTGGCCTCTAACCTGGCATGGTCTCCCATGGCTGCTGTCTCCCTATAGTTTCTGTCCCCTTGTCCCTGCCTGCCAACCCCCGCCCCTACTTCCCGGGCTACAGTATGAATTATTAATAAAAATGCTGAGGAAGCCGTTTGTGAAGCTCACGTGATAGAACAAACACACCTCTCTCCTTGCCATTATCCACATAGTGAGAGATTCAGATGGGAGTGCTGGCCTGCTTCAGGAGGGACAGGCTGTGACAAGTGAGAGGGCAAGGTCACGGGCGTGCTAATGTGCCAGATCTGGAGCAAGGACTTGTTCTGCATCTGCTCCACAGTGGGTTCCTTCTTCCTCTGCAAAGATCAAGACTCTAGAGAGGGTGAGAAGCATAGAATTAGCAAATATCATAGCTCTCCCCTAGAAGGGACTGGACAGCCAAGTCCTAGAAGGCCGGTTCAGCCGTCTCCTTGCCCACCTCCTCATGTAGAGACAGAATCAATACTTACTGATTAATTACCTCCTTTTTCCAGACCCAGAAGCCAGGGTAGCTCATGTCCTACCTGGGGCCCAGGCTTCTACTCTTTGCTGGCCCTGCTGAGGAGGTCAGGTCCCATAGTAGCAGGGACTGGAGTTCTGAGCTCAGTGCCACAACATCAGGCTTGCACTCTGGCCCCACCTCTCCCTGTTTCTCTCTCTTGTTTGGTTTTGGCTGCTGAGTTGACCCCTCTGGGCCTCAATTTTCTCACCCGTGGAATAGGGATGATAATTACACTATATAGAGATATCCAAGATAGGGTAGGAAGTCAGCTGCTCACACATCTAACCCTATCTACACAGGGGGCAGAGACGGAGGATTGTGGCATGAAACCAGTGGGCAGGGAAGTCCATGAGATACTCTTCACTCCAATTAACCAGCAAAAAGCCAGAAGAAGAACAGTGGATCAAGGTGTAAAGAGACAGCCTTGAGTAAAAAAGCTAAAGGACAGTGCCACCCAGGCCAAGCCCAGTACTAGCACACCACAAATTATATATATACATATATATGTGTGTGTGTATATATATATATATATATATACAGAGAGAGAGAGAGAGAGAGAGAGAGAGAGAGAGAGAGAGAGAGAGAGAAGAGAAGAGAAGAGAAGAGAAGAGAAGAGAAGAGAAGAGAAGAGAGATAGATGTTAGGAAATTATGTCTGATGCATGGCCAGGCCAGGGTTGAGTGTCTTTCTGGCTCTTTAGGCTAACTCCAGATGCTAAGGCTTAAGGCCTCTGATCCAGACTGATTTTCCATAGTCCCAGGCCCTCATCAGATCCGAACACCTTCTCTTGCTCAAAACCCACCCTCATTCCACCATCTTCCCATCTTGTTTCTCTCTGTCATCTCCTCCCTCCCCAATTCTGCCCAACTTTCTCTTTTTTCCATGGTCATCTGACACCCCCATGTGCTTGACTTGGGGACTTCCTGACACTTCACGATCCCCTAGAGGTGAAAGTAGCTATTCCTTCTCCCAGCCACTCCAACTTAGGGACAGCTACTGCCTTTTTTGAAAGCTTGGCCTTAGTCCTTTGTTCCAGAACCCCTGGAACAGACTGAGGCCCTGGGGAAGCTCCTTGACTTGGCAATTCCAACCAAAGTGACTCAGGGGTAAATCACCCAGTTCTTTCTCCCAACACTTTGTTTATTGCAGCCTACCACAAGGAAGATGCTTAAATATCTCCACTGGGCTGGGTGCCGGTGGCTCATGCTTGTAATTCTAGCTACCCAGGAGGCTGAGATCTGAGAATCCAAGTTTAAAGCCAGCTCAGGCAGAAAAGTCCCTGAGACTATTATCTCCAATTAACCACCAAGAAACTGAAAGTGGTGCTGTGGCTCAAAGTGGTAGAGTGCTAGCCTTGAGGAAAAGAGCTTAGGGACATTGCACAGGCCCTGAGTTCAAGCCCCATGGCTGCCTCCCCCCCGCAATATCTCCATTTATTTATTTATTTATTTATTTATTTATTTATTTATTTAGCCAGTCCTGGGATTTGAATTCAGGGCCTGGGCACTGTTCTTTTTTTCTGTGTATGTGGTACCAAGGAATCAAACCCAGGGCTTCATTCATGATAGGTGAGCCCTCTACTACCAGGTCACACTCCTAGCTCTAAGAAACCTCACCTATCTCTTCTCCCCCAGAAAATATGCTTACACAAGCACAGACACTACATGTTGTATATCATTGGGTGTGTGTTCCCACAGGTTCCAGATTTAAAAAAAAAAAAACAAAGAAAAAAACGTTGTTGGCCTTGGAGGCCTCCAGATGGCTTCCAGCATTAGTGGGTCTGAGCTAAGTTCTCAATCTGCCCTCCTTTCCCCACTGTGAAGTGGATCATGGGTGTGGTTGGGGGGGTCAGGGGGGGAGGTCTAGTGATTGGTCTCCACCATCTCCTTCCCCCCAGCATTTGCTGTGGCTGGAGCCAGCCTGTCTACAGCTCAGGCTGATGTTTTAAATCCCTTTTAGAACTCATTGAATTCGCTTCACCTGCCTTTCAAGGTATTTAAAGGTTCTTTGACCGAATGCTTTTTGATCCTCCACTGATGGGAACTGAGTACCCGCTCTTTCACCAGCAGCCCCCCTTCCCTCCATATGATTAGACACTAAGAGCTCTCTCTCTCTCTCTCTTTTGATATTACAGAAACTTTCTGTGGTTTGTTCAAAGCCCAAGACCTTGCTGACACCTCCCCAGAAGCCCCAAGCCGGTCAGCTCCAGCTTCCAGCGCCCATCCCCAGCGGCGGCCTAGTTACCGCGATCTTCCAGCCTAGATTGTTCAGAACCTCAGCATGAGCTCAGCTGGTAGGAAGTCAAACTCCTGATCCTTCCAGGAAGCTTCCATCTGGTCTGGGTAGGGTGGGGTATCTATGTAGGTGTGTGTGTGGAGGGGTGCTGTCCCCTAATCTTTAGCACACCCCCACTTCTGTTCCCCACACTGTTGAGAATATATAGATGGATATGGGAGGTGGGCGGGAGGGTCAATGAGATGGATTGAGTTACTTTGAAGGCTTAGTAAATGCGATCTCTTAGCTTGAGCCTGACAGGGGAAACTGAGTCCCAGATTTAAGACTTAGTATTTGAGGAATCAGAGGCAAGAACATGCAAGTTAAGTTTTTTGCACAGCTCTAGCAACCCAGACTTCCTATCTCCAAAGTCATGCAGAAGTGTCTAGGGTGGACCCCAAGGACAGAATTCTGGAGGGGTAGAGGTGAGAATGAGAACAGAGGGAGGAAGCACCTCAGCTCCTAATAGTGCATGGGGTGTGGAGATATCCATGTGCACATGCGCGGTCAGGGCTCAAAGCCCAGGAGCAGGGGTGAGGGCAGGAGGAGCATGCTCAGCCTGTTCCTGCTGGAGTTGAAGCCCTTGGTGGGGCTGGGGTCCTAACCCAAGGCAAATCAAAGGCTTATTATATTAGGGAGAAGGTCCCGCCATCCCTGGCTCTTTTCAAAAAAAATTTAAATCATTTTGGGGTTGAAGCCAAGAAATTCTTCCTTAGATTTTTTTTTTTTGGTGTTCTACCACTTGAGCCACACCTGGGGCCAGGAGTTTGGCCTAGTGGTTGAGTGCTTGCCTTGCATGCACGAAGACCCAGGTTCGATTCCTTGGTACCACATACTTAGAAAAAGCCAGAAGTGGTGCTGAGGCTCAAGTGGTAGAGCTCTAGACTTGAGAAAACTCCAAGGACAGTGCTCAGGCCCTGAGCCCAGGACTGGGGGAAAAAAAAAAAAAAGAATGGTATGGACTCCTCCCTGCCAACGGCTGGGGAGGTTTTAAATCTCAATTCTCAATCCTTCTATTGCAACCTCCTGAGTAGTGTTTTACAGGTAGAAGCCACCAATACCCCTCTCCCTGCTCCCCTTGTAGCTTTGGCCTCATGAGAGTTATCAGGAGGGGTCTCAGTAGTCCCGGAGGAAGGTAAGAAATTCAGCTTCCCAGGCCCCTCCTCTCAGCAAAGCCTGTCTCCAGGGGCTGCTAGACACTTTGGCCCCGCCAGAGCTAACACCAGAATCTAATCCTGCTCTGTAATAATCATAATAGTAGCAGCAGCCACCATTTATTGAGCTCTGAGGGCTTGCCAGGCCGGAGTGCCAAATGCATAACACACATTATTCTACTTAATAGTCAGTTACAGCCGCCTGATGGAGAAGTCCCATACTGTGGTCTCCTTAGGAAGGGGAAAAGGCTGAGTGTATGGGAGGTACCGCAGGTCCCAGCCAGGAGGACAGGGTGGGGGAGTGGGGTCAAGGGAGGGGGCTTTGCTGCATGTGCCCCTGTGGCACTTTCCTGAAGGCTGGGCAGGCACCTGGGTACAGCCCTAAAGTGAGGTGTGGCTCTGTCCGTGAGGGTGAAGGAGGAGGAGGGAGAAGAGAGGGGACAATCCCCATTAGCTCTCTAGCTAATTTCCTCCCCCACTTCTGCTCCTCCCCCTCCCCCCCGTGGGTGGCCCCCAAGGCGCAGTCCTCAGGCCTCATCTTCCTTCTCACCCCACTCTGTCTCTTCTTATGATCTCATTCACTCCCACAGCCTCAGCGTCTTGCTTCAGCCCAACTCCCAGTCCTGTCTCTGGGGCTCTGACCTCCCTCCCCAGCCCGCCATCTCTGTTAATGAAGCATCTCCACCCAAGTGCAGTGAACTCATTACCTCGCTAGGGACGCTGCTGGTCCTCATGGAGCCACTATTGGGAAGCGTCTGGCCCACCCTTCCCAGCCCCAGAAGCCCATCCCAGGCCCTGGAGTGCCCCCTCTCTTCTCATCAGCCCCTTTCCTCTGCACACTACCTCCCACCCTCATCTCAGGTCACCTTCCTTAGCCCCACTTACAGCCTCTCTCCTTCCACCTCATCCGTGGCTTCTGACTGCTCGCCTGTCTCCCCCAGCCCCCTCACCCCGGAGGCTTCCTCCATACATCAAGATCTCGTTGTGACCCTGCTGTTAACTCGTGCGTGGAAGGCTCCTGAATATTCACTGGCTGAGTCAAGTCTGAGCATCCACGCCTGGCGTGTAGTCCTCTCAGGAGGCTAGATACAACGATCTTGGTTCAAAGCCCACTCAGGCTGGAACATCCATGAGACTCTTATCTCCAAAGAACCAGCCATAAGACAAAAATGAAGCTATGGCTCAAGTAGTAGACACCAGCCTTGAGGGGGAAAAAAAAAAAAGCTAAGGACAGTGCCTCAGCAGTACTAGCATAAAACAAAACAAAATGAAACATACTCAGAGTTTTAATCCCGCCACGGACTGAGCACTTTATCTCTGAGCTGATCTAATCTTAGATAAACATATCTGATGTTTTGGACAGGATCTTGGTAAGTAGCCCAGGTTGGTCTAGAACTTTTGATCTTCCAGATTCAACCTTCCCATGCAGACATGGGCTACTATGCCGAGTTCTAGGAGCTCTTTAAATGCAGGAATTGCTCCCATCCATATCTTCATCCCTCACTGTTTTATCCATCTCTTCAGCAAAACATCAGCTGAGTGGCTATCATGTGTTAAGTTCCACAAACACATATCCCTGCTCTAGGCCACCCCTAGTAATAGGCACACAGTAGGCCTACAGCACGAAAGGAGGAGTGTTCAGAATCTATATAGAGAGCGCCTCAGAACTAGGCAACCATTTCCATTCTTCCAGGTTCTTAAATGCCAGGCCTTGGCCTGGGCAGGAAGGGAGAGGAGGAGGGGGAGGTACCAGCTACATAGAACAAGAGAAAACCAAAGGCCATGGGGACCCATAGCGAGATGACCTTAGCCCTGGGGCCATCCAGAAGCTTCCTACATGCTCAGTGTCTTGCATCAAACACGGACCTCATAAATCTCTGCTGAATTAAATGTTTTTAGAGCAGAAGAGGAATGTAATCGAGTCTACAGGGGGAGATCCATGAAAGGAGAGGTCGCAGGGAACTTTCACAATGTCAGCACAAACTGGCCCTGTGGCCCATCCCAGAAGAACACATCTGGGGATGAATGAGATAGAAATAAGAGCTGCTCTGAACTTTTGGGAAGAGGGAGCTATATATAAATATCTAGATGATATTATTAGTCTGTCCTCATCAGATCAGGTAAATCCTTCTGTCTATGAAACCTCAGCTGCCCTCCTGGGAAAAATCAGGTGTGACCCCTGGCAGCTTACTTCTCCCCCGGGGCCTCAGTTTCCGCTCCTGTTACACAAAAGCCTTATCAGAACTAGTGCATGGGACAGCTGTCCGACAAGGCACACCCTAGACAGAGCTGAGTTGTCTCAGCATGTCACCAAGGCCTCTCCCTGTTCTATTTGTCTTTCAGAAAGCATGGACTTGCCAGCTGCAAGTTTCCCTATTATTCCTAGAACACAGGCTTCGAAGGATGGCAGCCACAGTGGGGGAAGAGGCTTCTGCCATGGCCTTTCTTGCCACCCTCCACAGTGGACCCCAAGCCCTGTCTATGCCAGTAAGGAAGACCTGGCTTTCCCCCTACACACACATTTTCCTTACCCAGCATATTTCATTTGTGACAAGGCCACTCCCACCCCCCCAAAGCCCCTCATCATCTCCCTCTCCACTTCAACTATTTCATATCCCATGCTCTAGCCCAGGCCCACACATTTCTTAAACACCTCCTCACTGGTCCTCCGTCTGCTCCGGCCCAGCTCCATCCACTCACCTCTGAGCATCCAAGCACCAATCACCAATCGCCCCCCTACCCCCACCCTGCACATAGCTCCTTAGCTCAGAGCCCTGCTGTGCATCCTTGTTGTTCTTAGGAAAAAGCTGGAACTCCTTATTTGGCAGGCAGGTCCCAGGGCAATGAAGTGAGGGTGTCTGCCAAGGTTGTGAGGGCAAGGGCACCTTTCCAGGGGAGGGAATGGCAAGTATAAAGGTGGTGAGGGTCGTGGGTAACAAGAATCAGAAACCCGATGTTGGTGGCTCACCTGTAACTCTTAACTACTCCGGAGGGTGAGATCTGAGAATCATGCTTTGAAGCCACCCAGGACAGGAAAGGCTGTGAGACTCTTATCTCTCATTAAGCACCCAAAGCTGAAAGCGGAGCTGTGGCCCCAAAGTTGTAGAGCACTAGACTTGAGCATGAAAGTTCAGAGAGATGGCACCCAGGTCCTGAATTCAAAAGACGAAAGAAAAGGAAGGGAAAAAAAGGAAAGAAATCTGACATGACAAAATCCTGGGGTCAGTGTGGGTCACATGTAAGGCTGTGTTCTTCATTCCCAGCCCATAGGAAGCTGCCGTTCTAGCAGGGAGCTCAACAGCTGGCTGGGAGTATGGTAGAGGCTGAGTGCTATGAGAGGGAGATGGGGAGGTGTGAGGGCTAGCTGGGATTCTGGGCATGGTCTGAATGTGATAGTAAGTGGGGTGGATTTCATGGGGAGGTTGGCATCTGAGCAGTTTGGAGAGGAGCAAAATTGGCTTTGTAGTTCTTTGAGTGATTAGAACCAGTGACAGGGACTAGCCAGGGCAAAGACCCCATGGAGAGATGGTGCCTGGTGTTGGAGGGAAAGAAAGAAAGGGAATGGAAGGGTAAGAGCGTCAAGGTGGAGGGGTAAGCAAGGCATTGGAAAGCAGGAAAACCACTGGGGTGTTTTTTGGGGTGTGTGTGTGTGTGTGTGTGTGTGTGTGTGTGTGTGTGTGCAGAGGGAGCCAGGGCCAGGCTGCAACTGGAGAACTGTGTAGCTGCAGTTGTAATAATCTAGGCGAAGAATGACAGCGGTGGGTGGCTGTGGGGTGGGTTCTGGATCAGTGGATCTGTTCTGAAGACAGAACCAGCAGGATTTCCTGGTGGATGGGATGTGGGCTGTGGTAGAAAAGGAGGAGGTGAGATCGCCTTCAAGGTTTTGGCCCGAGTGTTTGGCAGGATGGCAGTGCCACAGTGACTGGGATGGGAAGAAGTTTGTGATACAGAGAGGTGGCACTTCCTCTAACTTTTCCTTATCCCTCACCCACCAATGGGCCCCAAGTCACCCCTGCCTGTGGTATTTTCAATACTGTGCCTGTCCTGTGCATGTTGATGTACATTGGCTCTTTGCTTTCTTTCTTTCTTTCTTTCTTTCTTTCTTTCTTTCTTTCTTTCTTTCTTTCTTTCTTTCTTTCTTTCTACTTTTGCCAGTCCTGGGACTTGAGCTCTGGGCACTGTCCTTGGGCTTTCTCAAGGTTAGAGCTCTACCACTTGATCCACAGCACCATTTCTGGCTTTGTCTATGTATGTGGTACTGAGGAATTGAACCCTGGTCATTGTGCTTGCTAGGCCAAACTCCAGGCCTCCTTCCTTCTTTCCTTTCCTTTCCTTTCCTTTTCTTTCTTTCTTTCTTTCTTCTTTCCTTCCTTCCTTCCTTCCTTTCTTTTTGTTGGTTGCAGGGCTTAACTTCGGGGCCTGGGCACTGTCTCTGAGCTTTTCTGCTTAAAGCTAGCACTCTACATCTTTAAGCCCACAGCTCCATTTCTGACTTTCTGCTAGCTAATTGGAGAAAAAAGTCTCACAGACTTTCTTGCCTGGGCTGGCTTTGAACTGAGATCCTAAGATCTCACCCTCCTGAATAGCTAGGATTACAGGTGTGAGCCCTGCTCACTTTGGCTCTTTGGAGAGTCACAATCATTGTAATATCCAAGATGTGTTGTCCCTTCCCCAAACCTCAAGAGAGATAATGTCCTCCATAAAGGGTGTGTGTGTGTGTGTGTGTGTGTGTGTGTGTGTGTGTGTGCGTGCGCGCGCAAGTTATACAAAGGGAAGCAGAGTTCTTGTGTAGACGGCTGAGAATTTGAGGTTCAAACTGGAGATGCTGATTGGGGAGTCAACATGAAAGAAAGAAGGAGGGAAGGAAGGAAGGAGGGAGGGAGGGAGGGAGGGAGGGAGGGAGGGAGGGAAGGAAGACAGGCAGGCCAGCTAGAAGTGGAGCTGTGGTTCAAGTGGTAGAGCATGAGCAATGAACAAAATACAAAACAAAATAAAACAAAAAACAATCCTGAGGTACAGTACCCAGCTTCCCCATCTCCCCAAAATGTGTCCCACCATGACCCCCTGATCGGATGGCTGCCCAACCATCTTTCCTGAGACTCTGCTTCTACTGGGCTTCCTGGCCTGCAGTTGCTGGTTGTGTGTTCCTTCTGAATTTTATCTCCTCTCCCCTCTCTCTCCTCCTTTTGTCACAAACTCAGGGCCTCTGCTTATTAGGCTGGGGCTCTATCACTTGAGCCATGCTTCTAACCCTGCTTTTTGTCAGTTATGTTTGAGATAAGGTCTCAGAAACTTTTTTTCTGTCCGGGTTACCATCAAACCATTACCCTTCCACTTTCAGCCTCCTGAGTTGCTAGGACTCCAGGAAGGATCCTAGAAACTTTATTTTAAATTGTTATGTATTTATGCTTGGAAGGATTGTTTGTTCATATGTTGATACTGAGACTTGAACTCAGAGCTTCATGTATATTAAACAAGCCTGTCTCTTTCTGAGCTACAACCCCAGTCCTTGACAGGAACACTTTGGATGGAGTGGTGGGAATAAAAAGTCAGACTAAAATGGGGTTAAGAGAGAAATGGACTGGCCATGGGGGCCCCTGCCTCTAATATCAGCTCCTGAAAAGCATGAGTAAAAGGAATGTGGTCTGAGCATGACCTAATAAAACACATAAGGTCCTATCTGAAAAAGAAATAGAAGCCAGTGGGCTGGAGGTATGGCTCAAGTGGGAGAGTACTTTCCTAGCAAGCTCAAGACCCAGAGAGAGAGAGAGAGAGAGAGAGAGAGAGAGGGAAAGAGGAAGAGGGAGAGGCCCAATGAGGAGGAAGGAAGAAAGAAAATGATGACAGTGGATCCAGACAACTTTAGCATGAGTTTGGCTGCAGAAGGAAAGGAGGAATGCAGTAGGGAAGGACCAGGGCCTAGAGTGGGAGGAGATGGAAGGAAGTCGTTCCCTGATGGGACGGATCTGTGGAACGCGAAGAAGGGGCAGGCGGTGCCGTGCCGGATGGAGGATAAGTAGAGCGCTGAGCCCCTCGTGTGATGAGAAGCAGCGTGGGAGGTCATCGCCAGGGCCCGGGAGTGGAGCACATGGTACAGATGCTGGTGGGGGAGGAAATGTCTGTGTGGATCTGGAAGCACTTCTGAGAATCTGGATTGTCTTTGGGGAGTGGGAAACAAGGTCATGGAGCCAGGGGGAGGGAAGAGGCGTGGGGAGGGAAGAGGCGTGGGGAAGGAGGAGGCAGAGGTGCAGGGAATGGAGGAAACTGAGATGGGCAGCCATGAGACCTTCTCAGCCCCAGGGTCCCACACTCAAGGTAGCAACCCGCCTCAAGGTGTCTGAGCTCGCTGACCCCATAGCACTCACAGCCCAGGCTCTGGCCTGTTCCAGTGGCCAGTAAGACCTGAGCAGTCAGGCAGGCAGGCAGTGCCAGAGTTCTCCTGCACCACTTACTTGCTATACACTCTGGAATGCTTTGTTTTGCCTTCTTTATTTTCTTTTTTAATTTCCTCATGCTTATTTTCTCCTCTGTAAAATAGGGGCAACAGTAGGAGAATGCAGTGTGTTATTTGCTTTTTTTTTTACCTGTTGCTTGAGCAGAGGAAGGAGTAGAGTCCAGGGCATAGGGGTGCAGGCCTCTAATCCCAGCCCTCAAGAAGCTCAGGCCAGGGGATCATGAATGTGAGGTCAGACTGAGCCATAGGGAAGTATCAAAGCTGCCCTGAGCAAAAATGAGACCCTTTCTTGAAAAAGTTAAAAGTGGGGTGCCTGTGGCTCACCCCTGTAATCAGGAGGCTGAGATCTGAAGATGGTGGATTGAAGCCAGCCTGAGTAGACTCCATCTCCAATAAACCAGCAAAAAGCCAGACCGGAGGTGTGGCCCAGATGGTAGACTGCCAGTCATGGGTAAATAAGCTGCCTAAAAGCTTAAGTCCCTGAGTTCAAGCTCCCCACCCCCTGCCCTCTGTCCTTATACACACAATGCAGTGAAGAGGGAGGAGGGTCTTTCTCCATCCTGGTATTCTAAGAGCTGGGGGAAGACCCATGTCACATCTGTGCCCTTGTGTCCTGGCTAAGAGAAGACTCTGATCACCCAACTCCAGCTCTCAATTCCCCATTATGGTAAGGTCAGGGCCATGCCAGGCGCTTTCAGTGGAGCTCTGGGTATTGGCAGAGGCCTCCTTCCCCAGGCCCCACCCTCTGGACTTCCTCCTCAACCTGGCCCTTCCTGTTTTCTCCTCCTTGGCCTCTGGAGTCCATTTCCTCTGCAGGGTCAGTGTGGGTGGGGTGTTGCTTTCTCTCTCAGAACATTCTGGATTCAGGAACTTCACAAATCCCAGAAATGAGTCTTTGCAATCTCTAGAACATAGCTCCACTCACCAGCCACTCCCTAGAGGCTTATTGGGGCGGGGGTGGGGGTGGGGGTCTGCTGAGGGTGTGTCCAGTGTGTGTGTGTGTGTGTGTGTGTGTGTAAGTGTATAAGAGGTCTGATCTTGCCCTCTGCCTGGCTCATAGCAGACCACAGACCACAGGAAGAGCTGGCAGCTGTGGAAGGGGGAGGCCCCGGCCTTTCAGAGCCACCTGCCATGCACAGCTGGAACCCCAGCTCCCAGGACATCACTCTCCAACCCCTTACAACCTAGAGGTGGCAATAAAGACTCCCTCCTGGGGCGCTGCGTAGAGTGAGGGCTAATGGGCCTGAATGGGCACCTTAGGCTGTTATGTTGAGCCGCAATGTTCCTGCCCTTTTCCATATGCCTGGTGGAGAGGGCTGGGTCAGGAGCTGCTAAGTGCTGGGAGTGGGGGTGAAGGCTGGGATGTGGACAGGGCAAAGCAGGTCTCACCTCTTAAATGAAGCAGCCAGCATTTACCAGAAACTTCATGCGTCTCAGGGCCTGGTGGGAAGCTGGCACCGGCTCTCATACCTGGTTGCTGTGATGGCTCATGTATTCTGCAGCTGAACAGAGCTCAAGACTCCAGGAACCCTATCTCATCCCCACCTTTGTAGCCAGTCCTGTCCCCTTTGGTCCTCCCTTTGGGAATCCCAGAGGGACAGAGCTATGGCATCCGGTCCTGGAGTCATCTACAAGCTGGCAGGAGCTGGAGCGGGGGTGGGGGTGGGGGGTACTTCAGTCACCCCATCCATAGTCATGCCCTGCTTGTACCATGAGGAAGAGCCAACAGAAAGGGTTTGAGACTTGTCTCAGGATACACAGCCTTTCTTTCTTGGAAAAGCTGCTGAATCCTTTCCCCAGCAGCCAGATTCCCGCTTTCTTCCCACTTTCCTTCAGGGGATTATGGGGTGTAACCAGTTACTGCTTTCTATCTCGTCTAATGATGCCAAGCAAGAGGTAGCAGAGTACTCAGCGACAATAATAGTTCCCTTTATGTAACTTGAGGGTAGGGATGAGGTGGGGGGATAGAAATAGGGGAGACGGAAGGGGTGACATTGACCAAGAAGCATTGTACTCATTACCTGACTTAGAGAGTTTTAACTCCATTGTTACAACTACTTGATAATAGCAATATAATGACAACTAATAATAGTTCTCTTTTATTGAAGAGCTACCACATATCAGGCAGCGTATCCAGTACAGGTGATGGAGACGAGATGTCCCCACAGGGATCACATTATTACATTAAATCCCATCACCCCCTGTGTGGTTGGTGTTGCTAGACCCAGTTTACAGATGGAGAAACTGAGGTTTGGAGAATGTACCTAACTCAGGAGCCCATGAGTTGTCAGAGCAGGGATTTGAACTCAGGGAGTCAGACTCCATCCGTAGCCAGCCTTCTGAGCCCCCTGAAGCACGCTAGCTTCCCCCAGGCTTCCAGACATCAGTTGTCTCAGATCCCAAATCTGTATGCGCTCTGGAAGGCTCCTTTCAGCAGTTATGGAATGTCAAAAGTCCTGGCCATCTGGCTCCCTGAAAGATGCAGTCCAGAATCCTTTCCTCCTTGTCACAGCATGGAAGGGAGTGGGGAGGGGCAGGAACCCAGCCTTTTCAGTGTAGGGGAGGTTTGGACTTCCCTGTGGCTTATACCACAGTCTTTCCAGTGACCCTGCTTTCCATTCTCTCCACTGGCCTCAGCCTTGAAGATCCAAGTTCTAGGCTCTAACCCTTCTCAACTGGCTATGTGACTGGCAGGGGAGGGGGGAGCCATGCCCTCTGATATTGCATTTATAGGATGCTTGAGGCTCCCTTGTTCTTTGTCTCCAATTGTGTATGCCTCTGGAGGGCTTCATGGGGCCTGGCATTGGCTGAGGACTGAGTCAGGCCAACAGGATCTGCCTGTTGGTCTTGAATTCTACTCCATCTGTACCTCTTTCCTGTGGGCTCTCCTTTGAGATTCCTAGGGGGCCTCTGAAGTCTTCAGCTCCTCCCCCTCTCCATCCCTGAGGGCAGCTTCCCTGCCACCTCCCCATTGGTCAGGGGTGGAACCTGGAGAAGATGGAGTGGGCAGATAGAGAATCACGACAGGTAGGGCTGGGAGGTGGCGAGGGCTTTGCAGAGACCACACTCAGTTGGAAAGGCATTTCTCCTCATGGGCTTGCCTGCCAGGTAGTGGGAGGCTCGTTTCTTTCTTTTGCTTTTTTTATCCCTAACTAACGTGGCTTGGAGGGAGGCCAGCCAGGGAGAGATGGAGGATGGAGGCAGAGGTCTGTGGCTGAGGCTTCAGATGCTGAACTCTGGTGCTCAGGGGCTTCTCCATCCATGACAGGCTTGCATCCCATTATAAACCTAGGCTCAACCCAGGCTGCCTCTCACCCTGGCCCAGCAGGAGAGAGGGTAGCCCTGCTCTCTATGCCTTCTGAGACTGTCATAGTATTAAAATGTGGGTACCTGTGTTTCATCCCATTTTACAGATGAGGCCACTGAGGCTCAGAGGAGTGAGAGGGGCGATTAGCCTGCTAGGAATTCTCCAGCCTCTGACGGTAGGAATGGAGTTTGGGGGAGTTATCTAGTGAAATGAATTCCCCCCCTCTCGTATTGGGGCTCAAACTTAAGGCCTCCCACTCTCTCTCGGCTTTTATGCTCAAGATTGGCACGCCACCACCTGACCCACACCTCCACTTTCAGTTTTTTGCTGCTCAGTTGGAGATAAGAGTTTCACAGACTTTCCTGCCCAGGCTGGCCTCAAACCGAGATCCTCAGATCTCAGCCTCTTGAGAAGCTAGGGTTACAGGTGTGAGCCACAGCTTTCTTCTGTTTTTCCCATGGCATGGGAACCTGGTATTGTTCACTGCAGGGTCCTCAGCCCTGGAGTTGTTCTTGTCACATAACTGGTGCCCGGGTAATATTAGAAGCTTTTACATTCCCAGTGCCCTCTCCCCATAGGCTTCTTCCCTTTGGAAGGCTTCTTTAGGAGTCTCCCCCACCACCTCCATACCCTAGGCCCCCCCAGGATCAGATGGTCTGCATCACAGCCTCGTGTGCACGTGCTGGTGTGCATATCTGGAAGCCTCCTCCTCTTTCTATTCCACCCTCTCCTTTCTATCGCTGGTGCGTGGGTTTCATGTCTGCTTTTAGATCCCCCCAGCACAGCTAGGATGAGTGCCAGGGCCTTGGTGGTACAGCCGGTGCTCCATAGAGTTGTTTACAAGCTGGCATGACTCACCCCCCCCTCCATCAACAGCCTAGGCTGTGCCCAGTCTGGGGCCCCGGGAACGGCAGGAGACCACATCTTAAAAGCTCCCTTGGATCCTAGAAGGGGAACTAGAAAATCTCCCTCTCAGCCTTGCCTTAGTCCAGGGGGTACCAGGATGGAGATTTTAGCTGGACCACGGATAAGAGGATGGATTTGTTCTGTGCTCATGGATTTGTTCATGTCTCCTGAGTAGGGAGCCAAAAAGGTCCAGATCTTGGCCTCTAAGGAGCTGGGGAATTGGAAGTCATTGTAGGTGGCCATGGGGGATACAGGGGTGCCATTGAATTCAGTGAGCTCAGGCTTCATTGAGGAGGAGAGCCAGTTGCAAACCAAGTGTCTGGCGCTGCCCTGCTGTTCCCTGCAGTCTTGGCCAACCCTACCCCTGGGTCTATAAGCACAAGAAGGTGCAGGATAGGATTAGGGATCAAACTAAAAGTTCCAGAAGAAGCACCATGAGTTTTGTATGGGATTAAGAGCAGTGAGTTAGCCACCGGGCAGGAATCTGAGCAGCAGGGTGGATATACAGGGCTGAATGAAGCCCAGTGCTAATGGCTCACGCCTGTCCTCTTAGCTCCTCGGGAGACTGAGATCTTTAGATTGACGTCCAAAACCAGCTGGGCTGGAAAGATCATGAGACTCATCTCCAATTAACCACCAAAATACTGCAAGTGGTAGAGTGCTAGCTTAAAAAAAAATTAAAAAGCTAAGGGACAATCAGGCCTTGAATTCAAATGCCACTACCAGCACAAAACAAAACAAACCAAGAACAACAAAATCCAACCAAACAACAAATTCCAGGTTGTCTGTTCAGGCAAG
This sequence comes from Megascapheus bottae, assembly GCF_031878675.1. Lineage (NCBI taxonomy): Eukaryota > Metazoa > Chordata > Mammalia > Rodentia > Geomyidae > Megascapheus > Megascapheus bottae. The sequence continues at coordinate 7,176,666 of NC_143524.1, read as the reverse complement.
GAGGCGCCTTGGAATAGAACAACTGTCTGTGGATGGAGTAAAAAAACTGAGTGTGTCACCAGTGGGAATGAGGTGGCTCTGGGCACACAGGGCCTCTCCCCCAAACCAGCCATGGCATGCGCCAGCTGGCGGGAGACCTGGAAGCCCAATGTCCCCCTTAAGCATGGGGTACCCCGAGAGTCTCAGAGGTGGCTGTTCCCTTCCCTCAGATACCCCCTTAGCACCTGGTTCAGAGGGCTGCAGCTCCAGCCCCTTGAGGATGTTTTGTGAGAATGGCTCAGTCTTGGCGGCCACCAGCCTGCTGGTGACTCTGTGCCAACCCCTTCCAGTCCCTCTCTCAAGCAGAGTCTCCCTTGAAATGACAGGCCAGTGGCAACATGTCCCCCTCTTTGCTTTGGCACCCCAACTCTCTACCAGAACAGTTCTTTCCAAAGCAGCTGGTTTATGGACTTCTCTGCACCCCAACAATGGGCAGGAGACGGGCTCCCTGCTCTTGGGGATGACCGGAAGTGCAGCTTCAGCAAGCTCCACCCATGATGACCCTACCGGTTCACAGGCGGCTGGATGGCTCTGGGAAGGGCCCAGAGTCTCACACCTCACTGCCACCATCTCCCCGTGACACCAAACTGCACAAGGTATTCCCAAAGATAGGGGTTCTGAACGCCTCAGTTGCTGGTACTATATGAAGGCTCTCCAGAGCTCCACCCAGTTCTAGAAAGGGGAGGGGGGCAAAGAAAGCCTGGAGCTAGGTGAAAGCCCAAGATATTGGAAGGCAAAGCTTATGCCCTCCATACCCCATGTAGTCAGCCATTCAAGGATCCTTTCGTGAACCCTCAACCCAATATATATGTGCATGCAAGAAGCCCCGGGGGTGGCCCACCAGTCCCCCTTGCAGGGAGCAAGGAGAGGCCGGATGTGCTCAGCTTTCCCCTGCCCTGAGGGGTTCAGCAGCCACAGCACAGAGCCAGCCTGGGTGGGGGGGCCCCACACCCTCGCCCAGGGCAAGCAGATGGTGCAGGCGTCTGCAGGGGAGAGGCTGGCCCTGGAGCCCAGTGGCTGCACACGTGGAGAGGGGGAGGGGCCCCCAAGGCGGGGACCCTAAGCAGCTCCGGCCTGAGTCACCGGCACGCTGGAACTGTAATGAGGGGATTAGAACTATTATTGTTGGATGACTTAGAGCGCCCTGGCTCACCCGAGCAACCACCAGGGGAGGGCTAGCCACACACAGCTGCCAATGCCAGGGACACCTCACCCAACCCTGCGTCCATTGTGGCAGCCGCCGTGGTCTTCATTCCGCTCATTAGAACCTCCTGGCTATGCCCATCACCCACCCCCAGCGGTCTCCCCCTCCTGCTCCTCTTCCTGGGTCTGGCAGCTGACAAAGCCTGGCTCAGGCTCTTTATGAGTGGGCAGTGGCCTCTTGGTGGGGCAGAAAGCCCCTCTGCCCATTTGGAACTAGGGCCAGAGCAGGGGGAAGGAAGGGCCCATCCATAGGACAGTCTTTATCTTGTCTTTGTATCTCCAAGGGTCTGAAACCCAGAGGGGTGCTCTTAGATGGTGGCCCGGGAAACCTTAGTTCCCCCCCCAACTGGGACTCAGAACAAGAATAGACACTGTATGCCCTGTGCTGGTGGTTCATACCTATAATCCTAACTACTCTGAGGATCTGAGGATCATGGTTCAGAGCCAGCCTAGGCAGGGAAGTCCATGAGACTTTAATTGCCAAGGAACCAGAAAAACAAAACAAACAGAAAAAAAAATCCAAACAAACAAAACAAAAGGAGATGTGGCTCAAGTGGTAGAGCACCAACCCTGCAGAGAAAAAAACAAAACAATCGGGTTTGCGAGGTCCTGAGTTCAAGTCCTAGGACTGGTACATACACAATAGGATGTTGTGTTCAAGTAGCCACTGATGAAGTCATGAGGGCTAAAAGTAGAGCAGCCGGGGGGTGGGGGGACAGAAATAATATCTCATTGTGGAGCCTGACAGGGCATTATGTCCCAACAGGCTCTGATCAAGGTTCCGGGCACATCTTAGTTTACATTGTCCCCATAATAGGTTTCTACATGGTGTCTTCACTCCCCTTCTCCAGACAATAGGCCCAGAGGAGTTGGCTCATGGGCCTCAGGTTACACAGCAGTGAACAGTACAGCTGGACTTCCATCCAAGAATCCTTATCCCGGAAGCTTCTCTTTCAACATCTACTCTGTGTGGCCCCATCATTGAGCTTGCCTCAGGGCCTCTGCTGCCATCTTCCCAAAAGCCATCCTCCCATCCTGTCCAATCTCCACTCAGAAAACTCTCGCCATGCCTCCTCTCCCACTGAGCCTATGGTGACTTCCTGAAGAACCCCTGTTGTGCTTGGTCTGTGCCCTCGGCTTGGGGCACCCTTTCCCCACCTACACAGAGAGACAGAGGGCTTCTTTCTTTCTTTCTTTCTTTCTTTCTTTCTTTCTTTCATTCTTTCTTTCTTATTTTGTCTGAGACTGAGACTCAAACTCTGGATCTGAGTTTTGCTTCCCTTCATTGGCTGGCACTCTACCACCTGAGCCATGCCTCCAACCCAAGTTCCTTTGAGTCAAACAGACTTGAGCCCAGTATATACACATATGCATTGACACTTGTGTTAGGCCTGCTCTGCTTGTCAAGTCAAGATCCATTAGCTTGGGTTCCCTATCTGGGCCCATCAACCAGGGCAGGGCTGGGACACCAGGCAGCCCCTAGTGCCCAGCTCTGGGGGGCCAGCCCTCACCCATCTCCTGGAGCCTGGTACTCACGGCCCTGTGCTGTGAGGGGGTGCCGCCCCCACCATGTTGCTGCCTCAGAGGCAGAATCCAGGGAGGCAGAATCCAGGGAGACCGTCTCCTGGCAGCCAAGCTCCTGCCACCCCACATGGATGTCTGTGACGCCACCACGCCCGCCCAGGGCTGCAGGCAGTTGGCATCAGAGCTGATTAGACACCCTGAGAGAGTAGGATGAGCAAGCAGCCCAAAAGGTGGGCACTCAAGGTGCCCCCACTTGCCGGGGGTCAGGTGTCACCACTGCACACCCCTCTGGAGAGTGTGGGCAGGCGCATTGTGGTTCTGGCTGTCCTGGGCATCTGTCTCTTGGTGTGGGAGGACATAGGGGCATGGCAGTGTTCATTGATTAGGACAAGAGATCAGAGGATTATAGGTCAGAGCCAGCTGGGGCCCGGAAAGTTTAAGAGACTCTGATCTCCAATTTAATAGCGAAAAGCTGGACGGGGAGGTGTGGCTCCAATGGTAAAGCACTAACTAGCCTTGAGTGAAAAAAAAGCTAAAGGAGAGTGCCCAGGTTCTGAGTTCAAGCCCCAGTACAGGGAGGAGGGAAGAAGGGTGTGTTTGGCATTGTTTCTGGAAGGATGTAGAAAGTTCAGGCCTTTTCCTCATGAGAGGCGTTGGGAAGTCGGCAGGACACATAATGAGGACATAATGAGGATGGCTCTGTCCACATCAGAGGCCCTGAGCAAGCGGTGCTAACCCAGCCCCCACCCTGCCTCTCCTGTACAGAGTCTCTTCTCATTGCCTGGATCCCTGGACCCCGCTTCTGAGGTTCCCCAGATGCCGCTTTTCTTGGAAACTTTCATGGAGCCCAAAGCACATTTGAACTTTTGTGTCAGCCAGGAGAGCCTCTAATCATGAAATAAACTACAAGTAAATAATTCATGTATATACTTGGACCGAGCAGCTTGAACACAAATTGAAGTGGAATTTGAAAATGAGGAGTCTGGTAAGGCAAGTCATGCTTGTAAGTGGAGCTACTCAGAGGAGGAGAGAGGATGATCACTGACTCAGGCTAGACTGGACAAAAACATGGCATCGTATCTGAACGAAAAGCAAAACAAAACGAAAACGAAAACCAGAAGATCCTGGACATGGCTCAAGTGGAAGATTGCTTGTCTAGCAAGCAGGAGACCTGGAGTCCATACTCTCAGGCAATCCGTCCATCAAACAGTGGCAGAGCAAAAAGGCTCTTGCGCTCTCTTCTGGGCCACCCAACCTTTCATTTCATTTAGTATTCTGACACTGAAGCCCTCTTGCTCTCACTTGGCTTTTTGTGGTCAAGGCTGGTACTCTACCACTTGACCCACTGCTCCACTTCTGACTTTTTGTCAGTTACTTGGAGGTGGGAGTCCCTCGAATTTTTCTGCCCCGGGGCCTAGCTTCCAACCGAGTCTCAGATCTCAGCCTGCTGAGTAGCTAAGATGACAGACTTGAGAGACGAGGGTCCTGCCGTCTTTCCATTTTGTTGTTAGTTCTGAGTATTTTGCTGTTGTTGTTCTTTTCCCCAGAGATATACCATGTTTCAACCACCCCTTCCATACCTGTTGGCATTTGTTAAACTTTTAAAATGTGTAGGCACTGCTCTGTCTATCTAGCTTTCTTCCCTTGACAATATGTCTTCGTTACTATTCTGTGGCACTGCAAAAGGCCTCCTGGTCCTGCTTTTGTGGCTGCATGTGGCTTCCGGTTAGGAGAGACCATGGCTTATTTAACTGGTCCTTTATGTGTGTACATTAAGTTTGTGTCCACTCATGGGCAATGACATTAAATATTGTCAGTTCACACACAGATGGAGAATTCCCTGCTCCATGGGCGGAGCCGCTGCTACTTAAGGCCTGGTTGGCCCTGCAAGGTCCTGGGGGTGCCTTGTGGCAGACTTCCCACCCTCCCCTCTCCCAAGGGTTGTCCTGGCTACTAGTTCCTCCCAGCTTTTCCAGTCCTGTGTGGTAGCAAACTCTGCCATTTCTTTCAGTCTGTACACCATACAAGTGATCTGATGTTTGTTTCTCCCAAATAAAGAAGTTAGCTCTGTGTGTGTGTGTGTGTGTGTGTGCATGCGCACAGTCTTGGGGCTTGAACTCAGGGCCTGGGTGCTGTGCTTGAGCTTTTTTGCTCAAGGCCAACTAGAGCTCTACCACTTGAGCCACAGCTCCACTTCTGGTTTATTGGTGATTACTTGGAGATAAGAAGTCTCGGCCGGGAATTTGGCCTAGTGGTAGAGTGCTTGCCTAGCATGCACGAAAGCCCAGGTTCGATTCCTTGGTACCACATACATAGAAAAAGCTAGAACTGGTGCTGAGGTTCAAGTGGTAGAGCTCTAGCCTTGAGAAAGTCCAAGGACAGTGCTCAGGCCCTGAGTTCAAGCCCGGGACTGGCAAAAAAAAAAAATGGGGCCGGGAGTTTGGCTTAGTGGTTAAAGTGCTTGCCTAGCATGCATGAAGACCCGGGTTCGATTCCTCGGTACCACATACATAGAAAAAAGTTGGAAGTGGTGCTGAGGCTCAAGTGGTAGAGCTCTAGCCTTGAGAAAGTCCAAGGACAGTGCTCAGGCCCTGAGCTCAAGCCCAGGACTGGCAAAAAAAAAAAAAAAAAAAAAAGAAGTCTCATGGATTTTCCTATCTCACTGCAATCCTCATATTTCAGCTAGCTAGGATGACAGGTATGAGCCACTAATTAGCTCCACTAATCATATAAGAAGAAACTGAGGCTCAGAGAGATCAGGCACATTCCTACATTCTCATAGACTTGAAGAACAGACTGAGATCTTGAGCCCAGAACATCTGACTTAAGCCCACGCTCCTTCCCCATTGCAGAATCCCTTCCCAAACTCACTCACTGTAGCCCAGGCTAGAGGACACACTGCCTTCCGCAAGGCTCCAGCCCTGGGTGAGGGAGGGCTCTAGGCACCCCCAGTGCTACTTGTGCTCAGGGGTGTGGCAATGACAGAGCCCTGCCAGATCTAGACCTTTCCCTGAGATGGACCACGTCACTGGCCTTCCAGGAGCAGGCCCAGTGGGAGGTGAGCAGGGCAGCCCGCTTAGACTGTGTCATAAGGACTCGGACAAAATCAGTACTCAGCTGGGGCTGCTTTCAGGGTGTCCCCGTGATCCCTGAGCTGGACTAAACAGCTTCCTTTGCTTGCCTCCCGGCCTGCCCAGAGGTTTCTAGTGCTAGGCTCTGTCCATCAGAAGACTGAGGGACTCGAGCCATCCAGAGGGGCTGATCCCCTTTGGAACACTGTCGAGGGTAGGCCCTGTTGAGACTGCTAGACCCTCACCCCACCTCCCTGCTTCTTCTCTGCCAGGCCTCTAGTGGTCCCTAAACAACTCTGAACTCTGAGCCCCATCCATTCAGTGTGGGTGGAGCGGGAGGTTCTGTCAACAGAGAGAAACTCGTTAACTGAAGGTCAATAGGATTACAGGCCCTGACTGTCCAGGAGGCAGGGGTGACGTCACCTGGCAGGATGGACGGTGGGAGGGTGCCCTGGACTCCTATGTGTGTGGGGGAAAGGAAGAAAAGCCACAAAGACAGATGTTCAAAGAAAGAGTGAAAGAAAGACATGACGGATCAAGTAAACAAGAAGGAATATTTCAGGAGAAACAAAGAGAGTGAGTGAGAGAGAGAGAGAGAGAGGGAGGGAGAGAGAGAGAGAGAGGATAATGAGGATTGAGCAGTGGCAACCTTCTGTGTCAGTCGTGGTCAGCATCTCTCGGGACTTGCAATGGCAGGTTTGTCACTCCAGAAAGTGACAAACATAAGATGTATGGAGCGCCCCTGGGATGTCCAACTCTGACGTGCTGCAGGGGCAGGAGGTGGCTTCTGCCCTGGTGCTTGCAAGCATGCTGAGTACTGACATGGGCCATCCCACCCCACCCCCTTGGGGGCCCATGATGGCCGGATGCTCAGCCAATCAGGCAAGTGTGGGACACCTCCCCCAGTGCTCAATGCACTGTGCCATGAAACTCCTGCCTGGCTGGGTGCAATGCGCCTGTGCAGGCAGGAGACGTGTTTCGCACTCGGTGCCTGGTGTGGGCTGCAGAGGACATGCATTTAAATCTTCCAACTAAACAGAAAGGGGACCAGGAAAGGGCAGATGCTGTGCCAATGTGGAGTTCTGCCAAGTGTGGTAGTGCGTGCCTGTGATCTCAGCCGAGGTCTTCCCATGTCTGTCTCTGGGGTCCTTCAGCCACGAGGTGGGAAGCCTGACAGAAAGCCTGGGTCCTGCAGGACCAGCCTCACGGAGCCCTCCCAGTGCCCACCTCCTCAGGGGGGACCCCAAAGCACACAGGTGCTCCCCTGTTCTTGGCCCAGCACTGACTGGCAGGCAGGCAGGCAGGGCAGCAGGCACCCCAGAAGTGTAAATTCCGCCTTCCCATTGTGGCCGCTCCCGCAGGCCTCTGACCTTTACAGCAGCTGTCCCCGCCCTTCTTCTCTTTGCAGGCTTTTGGGCTCAGCCTGGCTGCTCCCTGGATGCTGGAGCCTAGTAAACAGGGGTCCAGGGTCTGAGGCAGGGGGGGTCCTGTGGCTGGCAGCTTGCCTTTCCTCCCTCCTCAGCCCCACCAGCCCCTGACTCAGCATCAGCACCCACGGCACCCCACCCCCCTTCCCCTCCCCCCGCAACCCATCCACTGAGCATCACTGCAGGTCTCACAGCTGCCTCTGTCCCCAGTCAGCAGTGGCACAAAGGGCCAGCAGTGTGTAGTCTTTGGTTACAGTGGCCCTCGGACATTAACACAGCAGGTGACGTCGTAGGGCTTGAACTCCTGGCCTGGCCACTGTCCCTGAGCATTTGTGCTCCAGGGTAGCACTCTACCACTTGAACCACAGCTCCACTTCGGGCTTTTTTGATAGTTAACTGAAGATAAGAGTCTCTCAGATTTTCCTGCCCAGGCTGGCTTTGAACCCTGATCCTCAGATCTCAGCCTCTTGAGTCACTAGGATAACAGACGTGAGTCAGTGGGACCTGGCTTGCCCTTCCCGCCCTCCCTGGCTTCCCAAACCCTCCAGGATCCCCCTTGAAGCTCACCTGCTTTCAAACCTGGGACCAGGCATTTCCTCTGCACACCCCTTGGGTCCTCTCCCTCTGCAGCAGTGATGGGGGTTGTTTATGGATCTTGCCTCAGTTTATCCATCTTGACAGCATTGTGGTGCCCCACCCTGGTCTTACTTCCTTCTCTTGCTTGTCCATCTGCCCACCAGTTGGCCTCCCATCCCCTCCCACCCAGCTGCCATGATGCCCCCTGTCAGTGGGGGTGGGGGGTGGAGGAGAGGGGGCAGCCCCTCGCTCCAGCTGAAGGGCAGATTACATAGCTGTCTCTTCCAGAAGGGAGTGGGTGACATGGGTAATTAGTCGCCTGTCACCCCAAGGAGCAGGCTGTACCCTGGAGGTTGGTGACAGTGGGAAGGCTTCCTTTACCCACAATGGTCAATCAACCTCTCTCTCTCTCCCTCCCTGGGCAGGGACCCTGAGGACACACTCAGCGGCCTGGCACTGTGACAGGCACTCATCAACTACAAAGCCATGTCGTGTTGGGACTCATGAGAAGGACGCTGCCCAGGTTCCAGTTCCACCCGTGTGCTTTGCTGTGTGACCTTGAGTGAGTTACTTTCCCTCTCTGGACCCTAGTGCCACAGGAGACAGACGGGCACTGGTGGGAGGCAACGTGCTCCAAGCCCCCTCCTTTATGGGGCAGTCTCAAGGGAGGGCGCCCCCTGTCTTCTTGGCTCAGTCCTGGGTCCCCATGGCCACCAAATAGGAGTGTTGTGAAGTAGGTTTGTTTGGTTTTCTGTTGGCTGTGGGGCTTGAACTCAGGGCCTGGGTGCTGCTCCTGAGCTCTTTCCCTCAAGGCTAGTGCTCTACCACTTTGAGCCACAGCGCCACATCTGTGGACGGAGGACTCAACAGCACATGTGCCGTGTGCGTGCTTCAGCCTGGGTCTGGAATGCTTCCTCTCACTCCGCACCCATGGGTCAAAGGCACGGATCCCCAGCCTGGCACCACCAGAAAAGGGTGGGAATGATGTCAGGAAAGGCCTAGTTAGAAGTTTTGGGGGGGCTGTGCTCCTGACAGGGGCCTTTTCCTATCTTGCTTTTCCTCTACTCTGTGCCCCGATCACACCCATCGGCTGGGCAAACGCAACAGGCTCACACACCACAGGCTTTGGGAGGAACGAAACCTTTTGTCTTTTTGAGTCCATGATCTCAGGGATTTTATGACAGTAACAGAAAGCTGACTGATACATGGAGGGAAAAATACAAATTAATAAACTTGCCTAATTTGACCCAAAGAGAACAAGAAAGCAATAGAGTTCTTGCAAACCAAACCTGTTCTATCAAAAGGGTTAGAGGGGCTAGGAACGTGGCCTAGTAGTAGAGTGCTTGCCTAGCATACAGGAAGCCCTGGGTTTGATTCCTTGGTACCACATACACAGAAAAAGCCAGAAGTGATGCTGTGGCTCAAGTGTAAAGCACTAACCTTGAGAAGATCCAAAGACAGTGCTCAGGCCCTGAGTTCAAGGCCCAGGACTGGCAAAAAAAAAAAAAAAAGGTTAGAGTTCATTTTCTTGCTCTTTTTCCCCCTGGGTAACAAGTCTCCATCTCAGACAGCCCTTTGGATTAATGTACTGTTTAAGCAATTTGTATTTCCATTATATCTGTATATATAAATTTGAATATAAACATGGCGCTGTTTCTTTATGTTATCAGCTTCAAAGGTATCTTCAAATTCTGGAATGAGAGCTCATAGTTTTTCAAAACCATTTCATTAAAAATTCAAAAAAAAAACCTACAGAAATAAATCACCAGATAGCAAAACTTCAGATTGGTTTTTGAACAAGTAACTTCAACTGCTATATTCCTTATGAACTCTCTTTTGTCTTTACAACGTGAAATTAGGGATACTAAATTAGGAAAGTGCCTTTTTGAAGAAATCTTTTTAAATGTTGACTTTTCTGAGGAAAGCTATATATTTTTTTTTATCTTTTTTAGGTAGCTTCTGTCATTGGAACCCCACTTAGTAATTGGAAGCATGAAGACATTGGATCTGTTGGAATACTAAAAGGGTAATAATTTGTGAATTGTATATGTCTTTATCGCTGATCTAAACACAGCCAGCCTTTCAGGAGAATGCCCAAACATGACAATTCTGTAGCTGTCCAGAACGAAAGGGCAATGCTCTTTATTCTTTCCAATTTTGTCACTAGGAAGACATATTTGTCAAAGTAAAATAGAGACAGAGAGAGAGAACATACTTTACTTGAGAAGTACTTGCTTGATTTCTCAATATTTAGGCCTATTGTATGCAAATCTCCATTGTGTTTCTGCAGATCTCAGAGGCTGCTGTGGCTTGTTTTTTAAATGATAGCTTTATTGGTGTGTGATGCCATGTCATGAAGGTTCACTCTTCTGAACTGTGGTTCTGATTAGATTCACAGTCTTCCATTGATCATCGTGTGTGTATGTGTGTGTGTGTGTGTGTGTGTGTGTGTGTGTGTGTCTGGTCGTGGGGCTTGAACTCAGGGCCTAGGTGTTGGAAGCTTAAAGTCAACACACTACTACTTGAGCCAGACCTCCACTTTTGGGTTTTTAAAGTAGTTTACAGGAGATAAGAGTCTTACAGACTTCCCTGCCCATCTGGGTTTGAATCCCAATCCTCAGATCTCAACCTCCCTAATCACTAGGATAACAGCTATGGGCCACCCACTGTGTGATTCCATCACTCTCAGAGGGCAGCGCCCCCTGAACGATCCCTCCCCTTCCTGCCCAGAATGTAGAAACCATTACTTTCTCTACACATCTCAGCCAGATTTAGACATTTCCTGTAAGTGGAATCTCATAGTGTATTCTCAGTTCCTCCCCAGTAAAGTATGTATTAGTGCTTCATTCATTTTTTATTGCCCCAAAATACTCCATTGTGTGGATATTTCCATTTTTCAGTTAATTGACATTTAAATTGGTGTGTGTGTGCATGTGCGTGTGTGTGCGTGCGTGTGTGTGTGTGTGTGTGTGTGTGTGTGTGTGTGTATGACGATATGGGGCTTGAACCCAGAACCTGGGTTCTGTCCCTGGGTTAGTGGGTGTTCTACCACCTGCACCACAGTTCTACTTCTGGCTGTTTGCTGGTTGATTGGTGCTAAGAATTTCTCAGATTTGTCTGGCTGGGCTGGCTTTGAACCTCCAGCCTCAGATCTCAGCCTCCTGATTGGCTACAGTTATCGCTCTGAAGCCTCAGGGCTTGGTGTGCAGGTTTATCTTTCTGAAGAACTGCTGAGAGTTTTCCAAAGCCAGGGCCGCACTTTGTATCCCCACCAATGCACAAGGTTCCAGTGTCTCCTAGGTGCCCAGCCATTGTCTGAACTCAGAGTTCTGAGTGTCTTGCTGTGGTTTGCTTTGCACTCCTCGGTGTGCGTGTTTCATGGGCTCATGGCCCCTTCAGAAATCTCCTTTGGAGAAATGCTTATCCTAATCCTCTGCCCAGTTTTGAATTGGTGATTCAGATCCTTGCAGGCTGGAAGGAAGTCCTGTTTGTTTGCCTATGTGCTCTGGTACCTTCTCACCAGAGGCCCCCTCCCCCAATGCCTTCCTCAAGCCCCTCTGATCTTAAAGCAACCCCAAGCCCTGGCCCAATCTGCCTGATCTGCACCCCAACTGCTGCAGGCCTTCCCTGGACCCCAGGAACCAAGCCCTGGGGTTATACGTGGAGGCCTCTCGGTCCACCTCCATCTTCCCCCATTGCCCAAGTGGCTTGCCATTGCTCAGGGGACATGAGAGGCAGCTGACACCACACCCTTTAATTACCCTTGCTGCTTCTAGCCCAGCTCCTAAATTTAGCCAGTAGAGCTGGGCGCTGAGGCCAGCCCCTCCCTTTCCAGAGCCCCCTACCCAGAGGCAGGGTGTCTCACCATCCTGGGGGTGTCAACAACATAGCTGAGAACAGATGGGGGTGCTAGGCTCCAGGGAGCAGCTAGCAGTGTGGCACATGGGTCACAAGGCCTGCCCGCTGCCTGCCTTTCTGAACACCCTGGCGGGGGTTGGGGTAGGGGGAGGGTGTCTACTGAACAGGTAGGGGAGGGGTCCATCTCTGGAGTTGGGCAGCAGATGGAAAATGTACTGTTCTGTGATATTGAACAAGTCATCAAACCTCTCTGGGCATGCTTCTGCATCTGGAAAATATGGGTCTAGGAAGTCAAGTGGCTGTGAGGTTTAAGTGAGATACTAGCATAAAGTATGCCATGTCAAAGCAGATGCCACAGACTTGGCCACGATTGCCATCCACCTTGCGTGGCATGCCAGATGTGTGATGCCAGAGGGGCTGGTTGATGTTTGTCTTGACTATTTGTCCTTCTCAGGTACAGAAGAACCAGTGGCTGGGATGGAAGCCTGGCCTGGGGACCAAATTCTCGAGATGCCCCAGATCCACTGCATCAAAGGCCACACATTTCCCAGTGTCCTGGGAGGCCTCCCTGAGGAGAAGGCTCTGGAGAGTGTCCAGGCCTCGGGGAGGATTCTGGACTGGAATGACAGCATGCTTGTGACTCCTGACACTGTAGTAAATGCCCCAAGGCTCTCTCTCCTCTTCTGCTTTGTGAATTTATTTCAGTGACAGAGCAGTGGTGTAGAAGAGCTCTTGAGAGGTTCATTCCTGACCTGTGTGTGTTTAGGATGCATTTACCTCAACGAGACTGAAGAGGAAGGAGGAAAAATAAAATTAAAAAAAAAAACCCTGAAGAAATACAACAAAAGAGTATAGAAGTTGACTTTTCTTCTGAGTAAACAGCATTTAAAGTGGCAGCTTCCCAAACAGGAATCCAGGTCACTTCTTTCTTATTATTTGGTCATCTTAACCTGAAGGTTTCTATCTCATGATCCAAAATGGCTGCTCCAGCTCTAGCAATCACATGTGTATATTTTATTCAGGAAAAAATAAAAAGAGACTAAAAGAGTACACACCATTGACTTTGAGTAGCATTTCTTCTTATACACTATGGGAGAACTTTTTTTTTGTTTTTCCACATGGCTGTGCATGGCTATGAAAAAAATCTGGGAAATATCAGCTTTATTTCAGGTGATTTTTTTTTTGTGCTCAGCTAAAAATCAGAAGATCTGTGACAAAGAAGATGGAAGAACAGCTGGTGGAGAAGATTTGGCAATCTCTGGCATATCATAATATCCCTCCATTCCATGGGGAAGGCTGGCTATGTACTTTCTTGGCACCATGCCCCAGGCAGCTTTGGATTGCCTGTTCTTTATTCTTATAGGTTTTCTTATTCTTGGCTGTTAGTTCTGATTCTCCAGCACAAAACCAGACTGCCTTAAGAGAAAGAATCAGATCTTCTCCCCCTCCCAGAGCAAAGCCTTCAACCTGTCTTCCTAATCCCTGCCACTGCCCCATACACTTCTGCCCAGGCTCCAAATCACCCACCTGCTGCATCTCTATGCCTGTGCAGAATGGAAACCCTGCTTCCATCATCTCTATGCCCCTATGCAGAATGGAAACCCGCCTCCATCTCTACAGGGACTTCTGGTCGACCTCAAAAAATGGCAGCCTATTTGGTGTTTCATTGGACACTTGACTTCCCCAGAGGATCACAATCCCTCTCCCTTCCCTCCCCGGGGTTTCCAGAGCCTTCCGTCATCCTGCTATTTATAGATGGAGTCAAGTGCCCCTGGACATGTTGCTGGGCAAGGAAGGCTGGGCCTAGGTTGGCAGAGCAGGTTCAGTGACAAACCTGGGCCAGGACTGGGATTTTCCAGGGTGTCTCCTCCCACCAGGTCCCTCAAACCTGTGTCTGTGGTTCCACGGGCCACACCAGAGTGCGCTGACACGTGCACCTGCCTAGCCCCAGCTCTGCTGTGGGCCCAGAGGCTAGGGAGGAAACACCTCCCCAGCTCAGGCCCTGTGCTGACCCTGACCCTGACACTGACCTGGCTGCAGGCCCCAGGCTTGGCTTGGATGGTCTGGGATCTGCCGATCCTGGGCGAGAAGCCATGCTAGAAAGAGGCTGGAGCTGCCTGGATTTTTGGAGATTCTCTGTCCTCAAACACTTGACTACTGAAATGTAGTCCTCTATCCTGAGCCCTGTCTGACCCAGGATTATGCTCAGAAGTTCAGAACCAGACAGCACTGGCTGTGTGACCTGAGCAATGCACGAGCCCTCTCTGAGCCTCTGACACACAGGGGTGGAGGAAGGGACAGGAGGGTCCCCATGGCCCTGTGGGTTTGGTCCACGCTTTCTTAGCCCCAGTGGGTGAGGGATGGCCACCCCCATGGAGATGGGCCAGGGACTGGCAGTGTTCAGGAACCACCAAGAGGGCTTCTGGCTCTGCTGGGGGACCAGGAAGGTGTGGGTGCCAGGCAGGGGAGCCAGGCTGGGGCGACTCCTAGTGGACACCAAGAGAACAGCAATGGCAGATGCACGGTCCAGAGTGAGGGCACAGAGCTGAGCTATCACTGCCAGCCATGGCTATGGGCGCCTCCTCCAGCAAACCTCATCCCTCATCCCCTGCGCAGAGCTAAGACAAACCCCCATCACACAGAGCCAGGCCCAAGGCCGTGCAGAGACCCTCTGGTTCCCAGGAGGAATCAGATTCCTGGCCCAGGGCTGCCTGCCTCTGGGTGCTGTTTGAATGTGACCTGTTTGTCCCTCACTGTGGCTCTGGGAACTCAGCTGTTTTAGCACCTTGAACTGCCCTGTCCCAGGAACAAGTCCACACCGCAGCCAATTAACCTTCTGGAGTGCAATTATGGGGTGTGATTTCCTTTCCAGTGTTTGCAGGGATATATTTGTTCCCATCTTCCTGGGAGAACTTCTCTCTCCTCCCTTTCTCTCCCCTCTCTCTCCTCTCCTCCTCCCCCCTCCTCTCCCTCCCCTCCCTCTCTCTCCCCCCACAAGGGTTTAAAAATTCAGAGCTTTGCATTTGCCAAGCAGGCGCTCTACCACTTGAACCATTCCTTCTGCTCCTTTGGGCTGTGTTTGTTCTTGAGACAGAGTCTTGAGTTTTTTGCCCCTCTCCCCCAGCCTGGACTTCAATCCTCCCATCTATGCTTCCCACATACCTGGGGTGACAGGTGTGTACCACTGTGCCCAGCACTGGTTCGAGTTTTGGCCTGGGCTGGTCTTGAACTAGGATCCTTTGTCTCCATCTCCTAAGGAATGGAGTACAGGCAAGGGTAGCCACTCAGTGAACACAGAAGTCTGGGGGGAACTGCCTGTGTGATGTGTCTCCAGCTGGGGCCCCCAGGCCTTGATCCCCACCCTGAACACTTGGGGTTCTCCTCTGAATGGCCCATTCAGCCAGGACCCAAGATGAGAAATTGTAAGTGAGGGTGCAAGGGGGGGCATAGAGGCCTTTCCCCATGAGGAAAGAAAGTGGGAAAGGGGTCCCTGTTGCTGTAGCCCCTGCCCTCTTTGTGGAGGCCAGGATGGAAGACCAAGGATCTGATGGGAACAGACTTCTGTAGATCCACGTGTGTGCGCGTGAGGCAGGAGGAGTGCACGCAGAGCCCCTGGGGAAGGGGGGCTGAGAGCCAGGGGAGGAAGAGAGCGTGGAGGCTTCAGGGATGGGGCTGCCTGGCCCCCAGCCAGAGCCTCCCAAGGGGATCCAATGGCACAGGAGGCACAGATCTGGGCTGAGCCACCCCTGAAGGTGCTCAGCCTCCAGCCTTGGTGCCCCAGGCTGTGCCTCCTCCCTACCCCTTCCTCTGCCCACCTCCCCCATTCTGCCCTCCACTCACTGGTCTCTTATGGCAGGGGGCAAATGCCTAACCAGGCTATAGCCAACATAGGCTCCTCTCCCCAAGCCCTGTGCAATGTCTCTTCCGGAATCCCAGGACTCTGAGCTGACCAGGGCCTCTCTCAGACACCAGCTGGAGGCCACGCTCTTTACCGTAGAGCAGTGTGATTGGATCCCAATTGTATTTTAGAAGTCCATGGGGTGACAGGAGGTGGAGCAGAGGTGGGGAAACATCTCCTCAAGACAGGAGATTCTCTGGAGGGATGTCCCAGGGTAAGAATTCTCTGGAGAGATTTAGACAAAATAGATTCCTCAGATGAACTGATAGGATCTCAAGGATGAGGAGCAGAATTTAAAATGATTGAAGCAGCTAAATGCCAGTGCCTCCCGCCTGAAATCCTAGCTACTCAAGAGACTGAGATCTGAAGAGCACAATGGGAAGTCAGCCTGGGGAGAAAAGTCTAAGAGCCTCTTAGCTTCAATTAACATGAAAAAAGCCCTCAGTGGAGCTGTGGCTCTTGTGGTAGTGCACTATCCTTGCACAAAAGAGCTAAGGGACATCCCCCAGGCCCTGAATGACACTATGAAAGCAAGGAGGAAAGAGAAAGAGAGGGGGAGGGAGGGAGGAAGAAGGAAGGAAGGAAAGAAGAAAGAAAGAAAGGAAGGAAAGAAGAAAGAAAGAAAGAAAAAAGAAAGGAAGGAAGGAAAGAAGGAAAGAAGGAAGGAAAGGAGGGAGGGAGGGAGGGAGGGAGGGAGGGAGGGAGGAAGTCTCCTTGCAGGACATCTCTTCCCTTTTACAGAGGATGCTGAAATCCACCTGTTAGAGATGGCTTGGGATGTCAGGGTGTCACACAGGACTAAGGACACGAATTCAAAAGGAACTCCTCGAGGCAAGGTTTACTCCTGAAGAAGAATGCACCACCAGCCTTGTGGCAAAAAGCAGGCTGCTCCCTTCTGATCCCTAAGAAGCAGGCCCAGCTCCTCTGGGTTAGGATTGGCTGAGCTCAAATTAAAAGTCGGCTTCTGATTGGCTAATTTGAATATGTAGTTACAGAAAATGGCCATTAAAAAGGCTCTAAACATCCTCTCACCCTATGCTGCTTTCTTGGACTATCTGAGGAGCGTGTGAATTCCTCTTCTACTTCAAAACAACCAGGAAAGGTCAAAATCTTGCATTTCACAAATTCTGTCTCATCCCAAAGCGTTTCCTCTTTTCTTTCCTGTACTTGCTGATATCACCTTCGCAGAATAATCAACAAGAACCAAGCCACCAGACTTTCAAAGCAGGAGCTTTTTAAGCAACCCACTTTGAGAGAAAAGATGGTTTTTCCTCACACCACCCAAGGCCATGTAACATTTAAATGCCGGACTTAGGATTTGAACTCAAGACTGTGTTCCCCACCTCAAGCCGCTAAAAAGAATGATTAACTTCTGGGTTTGAGAGATACGTTCAACTTATCTTTAAGTAGCTGCACAAAGCAGTTTCGATTCAACATGTCAGTCTGTCCTGGGCAGTGCATCTTGCTCAATGTCACTCTTCCATCCTCCCTCTCCTCTCCCAACCCCACTCATGGCCTCGACTTCCCAGCTTCCATGTGTACCTTGAGTATTATGACAGCATTTTCCCACCCTTCCTATCTTCATTCATCTGCTTCCTTCCCCATAGCCTCACCCCCCAGCTCCCCGTATTCATTTTGCTAAACTGTAACTTAGTTGTCCCAAGCAGTTATACCATTACATCCCTGCCCTGCACATCTAGGCTGGAACAGAAGGGGGATGAGGTGGGCAGAACTTCTCTCAGCTGGAGCACAGCCGGGAGTCCCCGACTGCTAGGACGAAGGCTGGGGCAGGGCAGGGGCTGTGAACACGGGTGGGTTGTTCTGGTTCCTCCTCTCCTTCGTGGGTAATAAGAGCAGCAGAGTCATTGGGGCCTTTGGATCTGTGGGGTGCCTACAGCCCAGTCGCCCCCATTGTGTAGCTGGCGGAATCTAAGCCTGGCAATTTATCTTGGACTGCCGTGAGGGACAGGTAAATTACACACGGGAAAAATACACTCGGTGCCCAGCATGCAGCAAGCTCTGTCCATAATAGGGTTATTGTTATAAGCAGGATTGGCTATGACATTTGCAAGGCATGGTGCAGAATGAATATGTAGGAGCCTTTGCTCAAAAATAACAGAGGAAGCGGGCACAGGTGGCTCGCGCTCACCATCCAGCTACTCAGGAGGTGGAGACTTGAGGATCTCAGTCTAAAGCCAGCAGTAAAGTCTGTGGGACTCTTCACTTCCAATAAACCAGCAAAGAGCCGGAAGTGGAGCTGTGGCTAAAGTGATAGAGCGGCAATCTTGAGTGAAAGAAAACACTAAGGGACAGCACCCTTAGTTCACGCCCCAATACTTGCACACACACACACACACACACATACACACACACACACACACACACACACACACACACACACACACACACACAAGATGGGAAGCTGGAGGCGTGGTTCAAGTGATAAATGCCTACCTTGCAAGCATGAGTCCCTGAGTTCAATCCCCCAGCCTTGCTTTATAAAAAAAAAAAGATGCAGAACTTCAAGATGGCAGTGCAGAGCATGAAAAAGAGCAAGGCTTTCTGGGAAGACACCTTGTGCAACAACGAAGCTACAATCCACGGAGGGTCCTGAGTAGCAGAGAGAACAACAGGTCCTAACATGCTCCTCTTGCTAGCCCAGTTCAAATCAACCTTCCCCAAGAGGGCAAGGCCCTCCTAGGGCCTAGGTTCTCCTCAGCCCCCCATGTTGTGGTGCAGAATGGGGATCTGGCCTGTGACCCCCAGGCTGGACTCACGTGGCCCTGAGAGCTCGAGGGCTCTGTGGCAGGAGGGACTGTCGCCTATGTGCACGCCTGGGCCATCCCTGAGGAAGACAGCACTGCCCTGGTCTCTTGACTTCTCTCTTGTGCTTTCTGCAGTAGAAGAAATTGCTTTGGTAATAGCAGAAGGAAAAGCTATAAATGAGCCTCTATTTAGGAAAAAGCACAGTGTTCTCACAGGAACGGAGAAGACAAATCTCTGATGCAAAGTATATTCAGGAAGAAGAAAATTAAAAAGAAAAGACAGCAGTGGTTAGACAAGCATGATTGATCTTATCATATGCCCTCAGCACTCCCTGCTTTCCATGAGGGCCTAGCTGCAGGGACCATAGAATCCCTGCTGGGATGTTCAATTTCACGTGTGTGTGTGTGTGTGTGTGTGTGTGTGTGTGTGTGTGTGTGTGTGTGTGTGTGTGTGGCTGTGGCTGAGTGGAAGGTAAGGGACAATTGGTACCCCACAGATGCTGGGGGAGGCCCAGCAATGGGGATAGAACAGAACAAGAGCTTTGGAATGGAGCAGAATCCAACTGGACTCCCAGGCTCACCAACCTATCAATCTTCCCCAGGGAACAGAGACAGAGAAAGCCTGGCCTGTTTCTCACGCTGGGAGAAGTGAGGACCAAAGGCCATGAGCTAGCACCCAGTAGGTTTTCAGCCAGTGTCAGATGCCTCTCTCTACAGTCTAACCACTTCCGAGGCTTCACCACCCAGAGACCTGACCCCGGGGTAGGAGCATCCTGGGAGGCCAGGGCCAGGCAATCTACGACATCTGTCACCATCTGGCTGCCAGCTCAGAGACTCCCAAGTTCACCACCACCGCCAGCTCTGCCCAACCCAGCAGGACCCTGGAAGGAGCCATTTGGTGGGGCATTGCGCCTCTTAGTGGTCATACTGCAGATTGCACTTCTCAACATAAAACTTCCCACCCCTGAGCCCCTGCTCTGTCCTGGGTTGCCCTCCCAAACTTTGAAGATACTCTCTCTCTCTTTCTTTCTTTATTCTTTTTGTTGGTCATGGTACTTGAACTCTGGGCCTGGGCATTTGTCCCTGAGCTCTTCAGCTCAAGGCTAGCACTCTACCCCTTGAGCCATAGCACCACTTCCAGAATATAGTTTTCTTAAACACAGTCTTTAAAGTGCCAGGACTTAGACTCAAAGGAACTTAGGCTCAATGGTTTCCCTCATTTGTCATAATCAGTAGAAACCTTGGGCTCTACTAGCAGAGATCTGCAATAGAGCAAAATCTTGATACATAAGGACATATAGTATGAAGCTAATTGAAAGGACCTCCAGGATATTGAAACAAAAGCCATATAACGAATGATTGTGTCCTTAATGTACTATGTTATATCTCATCTCCTTTGCTGTCCCTTGGGTATCTCATATTGTTACAGTATCTCACTTTGTTATCTGATATATTGAATTTATTTGTATTTGGTTATTTGAAATTTGATAGGGAAGGGGGGAAAACCAAGACGGGTGGGGGGGTGGGGGGGAGGGTAATGGGTACCAAGACATGTGAAAGGGTATCAATGTATGTGAATTAATGCACCTTCTATCTGGCAAATATCATGTAACCCTTTTATTAATTACAATAAAAAATATTTTAAAAAATAAGAAAAAAATTAAAAAGAATAAAGTGCCAGGGCTTATGTTTAGTGCTGTGAATGTAGAGATGAGGTGACAGCTCCACCCATATGGAGAGGTGCCCACCCAGGCATAGAAAGAACTCGGGGTTCAATTTTATACCCCACCTTTGATACCCTCCCCCTTTTCATTTAGGCCTGGAGGGGTGATATGGTGCAGGGCATCACTGCATGAGCAAGAGTTCAACATTTCATATGATTATAAGGGTCAGAGGTCACATTCATTGCTCGCTTTCAAGTGTACTACTAAAAACTGTTAGATTAACTCTGAAAATCAAGTGTCTGGTGTGCCAGACACTGGGCAAAGAATATCTTACCCACTCTTTTATTATTTTTTTTTAGTGCCAGTTCTGGGTGCTTGAACTCAAGGAGGGACTGGTTGCTTTCCCTGGGCTTTTTTTACTCAAGACTGGCACTCTTCCACTCGAGCCACAGTTCCATGTCCAGCTTTTTGCTTGTTAATTGGTGAGGAGAGCTTCTCAGACTTTCCTATCCTGGCTGGCTTTGAACTCTGATTCTCAGATCTCATCTCCTGAGTAGCTAGGATTACAAGAAGCACCTGGCTATGACACAGTGGCTCTTAGTTACATTCACAAAGTTATAAAACTATTACTACCAGCTTACAAAACATCCCCTAGGCAAAGAAGCCCTGTAATTGGTTCCCTATTTCTCAGAGCCCCAGCCCTTGGCAATCTTAGTCTACTTTTTGTATCGATGAGATATGCTTACTGTTCACTGCACATAAAGGCATTTGCATACTGTGGAACCTTTTTTTTTTTTGCCAGTCCTGGGCTTGAGCTCAGGGCCTGAGCACTGTCCTTGGACTTTCTCAAGGCTGGAGCTCTACCACTTGAGCCTCAGCACCACTTCTGGCTTTTTTCTATGTATGTGGTACCAAGGAATCGAACCCAGGTCTTCATGCATGCTAGGCAAGCACTTTAACCACTAGGCCAAACTCCCGGCCCCTGTGGAACCTTTTGTATCCAGGTTCATAACATTCTCAGTCCTGCCCTCCTGTCCTACCCCAATCAGTACTGTATCATTGCTACAGAATATTCCATTGACTAACTAGAACACCTTGTAAACATTCCCTCCCCAGTTGCCAGATGGGTATAAGCTTGTGATGTTCTCTGGGCCAAGAAAGCCACCCAGTTGAAGCTGGATGTGGGGCTGAAAGAGGCCTCAGGAATTGTGGAGATGTGAGACACACCTTGTCTTCCTCTGTAATAAGCAGGGTTCTGGACCGAGCTGCGTGAAGGGCTGTGTCACCGTGGTACTCAGGATTCTAGTGGGGGAGGCAGGAGCCTCAGGACCTAACAACTGCCATAAAATGCAGTGTACCCATCTCAGGCCTGCCACATAATCCTAAATGATGCGGGACCCATCGCAAATGTTTACTGGGCTTTGCTGTGTCAGGTCTTAGTTGTGGGTTTAGCATACAGTGACTCACAACCACAATCAACCTGGGTGCTTTTATGGTCTCCGTGTTGCCCTGTGGGTACAGAGGCTGGCACAGTTTAGGAACTTTCAGATATGGAAGAAAGCAGAAAGCCTGAGCTCTGAGCCACAAGCCTGGGTTGGTCTACAATGCCCCTGGGGCGCCGTACTCCCTCTGATAGGAGAGGCTGTTCACAGAATATTGGTTGAGTCTAGTGTTGGTGGATCACGCCTGTAATCCTAGATGGTCAGAAGGTTGAGATCTGAAGATCATAGTTCAAAGCCTGCCATGGCAGGAAAGCCCATGAGATCCTTCAGTTAACCAGCAAAAAGCCAAAAATGGAGGCATGACTCAAGTGGTAGAACATTAGAGCCAATAAGCCAAGCTCCCTGGCCCTGAGTTCAAACTCCAACACAGGCACAAAAAATATTGGTTGAATTAAGAACTTATCTTAAGGAAGGTATTCAGAGTGTGAATCAAGTCTTGAGAGGAATTTAGCAGATTGCAACCGAGTCTCGCACACTCTGCGCATGAGTAACTTTTCCTTGCTGCATTGGGATTGTCTTCTCCCAGTATTCTACTCTACAAAGAGAAGTACAATTTTTGTTTTTGTTTTTGTTTTTAAATGTAAGGACTGGGAGTTTGGCCTAGTGGTAGAGTGCTTGACTAGCAAGCACGAAGACCAGGGTTCGAGTCTTCAGTACCCACATATGTAGAAAAAGCTGTGGCTCACTTGGTTCATGTGGAAGAGCATTAACCTTGAGGATAGCCTAAGGACAGTCCTCAGGCCTTGACTTCAAGCCCCAGGACTGGCAAATAAAATTAAATAAATTTAAAAATATATTTTTGCCTAGGTGCTGGTGGCTCACACCTATCATCCTAGAGCAGGATGGGAGGCTGAGATTGAGAGAATGTGGTGCCAGGCCAGGTCAAGAAGAGTCCACCAGAATCCATCTCTAAGGAGGGAGGCTGGGCACAGTGGCTCACGCCTCAACCATGATGGATCTCAGCTCTGGTGTGTGTCCAGTTAGGAAGCAAGACACTATTCTGTAAATAGAGTGAAAAGCGGGGCCAGAAGCGTGGTTCAGCCTAGCAAATGTGATGCCCTGGGCCAGGAGTTTGGCCTAGTGGTTAAAGTGCTTGCCTAGCATGCATGAAGACCCGGGTTCGATTCCTCGGTACCACATACATAGAAAAAAGCCAGAAGTGGTGCTGAGGCTCAAGTGGTAGAGTTCTAGCCTTGAGAAAGTCCAAGGACAGTGCTCAGGCCCTGAGCTCAAGCCCAAGACAGGCAAAAAAAAAAAAATGTGATGCCCTGAGTTCCATCTCCAGTACCACAAAGGAGAGGAAGAGAAGAAAGGAGAAGGAAGAGGGAGGAGGGAAGAAGACAAGAAGGAAGATTAGTATATCCTTTATGGAAAACCCTTTTGCAAAGTATAGCAAAGTTGAAAACATAGCTGGATCTGCTGGGTCACACCTATAATCCTAGCTACTCAGGAGGCCGAGATCTGAGGATCCCAGTTAAAAGCCAGCTGGACAGGAAAGTCTGTGAGACACTCATCTCCAATAAACCACTCAGAAAAGGCTGGATGTGGTACTGTGGCTCAAGTGGTAGAGTGCTAGCCTTGAGCAAAAAAAGCTCAGGGACAGTGCCCAGATCCAGAGTTCAAGAAAGAAAAGCAAGCAAGCGAGCAAGCCCTTTGTTAAGGAAGGCTCCCTGGTCTGTCTGGTTATCACCCTCCGATAAACCTCTTACCCTGGAATCTTCTCTTTGGGTGGCTTAAGCCCGCCTCTTCTTCCTTTCATCAGATAATCGCATTACTCGCTTCCAGTATCTGGTGGATCAAATGATAAGCCCAGAGAGAGAAAAGCAGAAAGTATGCCCTCACTCCCCCAAGTGGCAGGGTTTATGAACACCTGCTCTGTACAGGTCATAAGCCCAAGTTCCTCATGGGCACAGACCCCAGCTTCCTTAGCTGCAGGAGGGAGACAGTCCTTAGTCCCCGGCCTGCAGTATGTGGAGGAGACACAGACAGTACTGGCACTGAGGATGGTGAGAAGTCTACAGCAAACAGCTTGCCCCCAGCAGGATGTGCTGGCAATACCAGAGGCACAGAAGAACGCCACAGAGCTGAGACTCGAACTAACCTATGTTGGACAGTGGACTAGAGATGGCGAGATCAGGGCTCTGATGTTTCTCTGCCTCCCATTTGCTTTCCCACTAAATCATGCATTCATGCCTACGCAGAACAAATGTCTCCATACTCACATCTAATCCAAGACAGACTGAACTTCCCAGGACTCCGGGAGTGAGGAAATTCTCTGCCCTTCCCACAAGTCAGAAGGAAGCGTTGTTTTATAACTTATTCTCTCAAAACAGCTTAGACTTACCCAAATCCCAATCCAAGGACTCTGTACCCTGAGTGCCTATCAAAAACCACCTAGAGAAGCTGGGCACTGGTGGCTCACACCTGTAATCCTAGCTAATCAGGAGGCTGAGATCTGAGGATGGAGGTTCAAAGCCAGACCGGGTACAAAAATCCATGAGACTCTTATCTCCAATAAACCACCAGAAAACCAGAAGTGGTGCTGTGGCTCAAATGGCAGAGCACTAGCCTTGAGCTGAAGAGCTCAGAAACAGTTTCCCATGCTGAGTTCAAGCCCCACGACCAATGCACAAAGAAAAAATCTAGGGAGAACCACTGATGGCTCACGCCTGTAATCCTAGTTACTCAGGAGGCTGAAATCTGGAAGATCATAGTTCTAGACCAACCCAGGCAGAAAAGTAAAGAAGACTTCATCCACAAACAAGTAATCAGCAAAAAAAAGCAGGGTTGGTTCAAATGGTAAAGCACCAACTGAAAAGGCATGAAGCCCTGAGTTCAAGGCCCAGCCCCATCAAAAGAAAAAAAAATCACGAGGGAAATGGGTACCAAGACATGTGAAAGGGTATCAATGTATGTGAATTAATGCACCTTCTATCTGGCAAATATCATGTAACCCTTTTACTAATTACAATAAAAAAAAGAAAAAAAAATCACCCTAGGATTTAAAACAACAACAACAACACCCCAAAATAGCAAATAAAAAAACAACTACAAAACGAATCAATGCTCAGGGGTTATTCAATCCTAAATCAGAAAACATGTAGACCAAGCTTTGACATCAGGCCTCCTGAGGAAAATTCTAGATTTGTCTAACATCAAGTGAGGACTAGGGGCTCAGACCGCAGGATTCATAGCCGAGGAGACCAGATGCCCAGTAACCACATTCATCCCAGAACTGCACCCCTGCAGCCCACGGTGAGACCCCACTGCCCAGGTGTGCTGGCAATGAATCAGCTTAATCAATCCGGTAATTTGCATGCACAATGCATAATTACATTGCTTGGCAATTTGTGTGTGTGCATGTATGTGTGTGCTGAAAGCATTAATTTATTAAATGTAAACATCTAAATTATGCCTCATGATTATACATTATATTAGCCTGTCTTAGCTTCTGACCCTGGAAGAGACCCCGACCTCTCTTGGCTTTCTGGTTTCCAAATCTGGTGTCCAGCTAGAGGCTAGAACATTCAGCTGCAGAGACCCTTGCCTTCTGGAGAAGGTTGCAGTTTTGACTATTTGTTTCTTGGTGATACTGGGATTTAAACTCAGGGCTTCATATTTGTGAGGCTGGTGCTCTACCACTTGAGCCATGTCCCCAAGTCGATTTGCAGTTTTGTTTTGTTTTTTTTTTTTTTGCCAGTCCTGGGCATGAACTCAGGGCCTGAGCACTGTCCCTGGATTTTCTCAAGGATAGGGTCTACCACTTGAGGCACAGCACCACTTCTGGCTTTTTGCTACATATGTGGTACTGAGGAATCAAACCCGGGTCTTCATGCACTCTACCACTAGGCCAAACTCCCGGCCCCAATTTGCAGTTTTGATCCCAGTTCTCCACTCTCCTTTTGTGGCGTTAATGCATCTTGCTTTCCTATGGCCTGGAGGTAGGTGGAATATGTTCTCTCTGCTCCTTGGTTCTGAGTTTGACTGTGGGGCTCATAGAGACCTGTGAGCTAAGAGGTGGACAGGGGATCAGTGAGCTTCCATGGATGGCATAGACATCAATAGCATGTCCTAAAGCTGACCTTCATTCTGGGCCTGGGTAGTTCCTTTTATGCCTTGGCTATGAGATCCCCACAATGCTGATAGTTGAACAGTGGGCCAACTATGTGGTGGTGTTTGTGAGGGCATTTCTTGAAGAGATTAGTGTTTTAGTCTCTTGCCAGTGGGATAGACAGTAGCCAAAGGAAAAGGCCAACACGAAAGGTAAAGGGAGACAGCAGGGCACTAGTGGACTCCACCTGCAATCCCAGCTGCTCGGGAGGCTGAGAGCCAGAGGATCACGACTCACCGTCAGCCTGGGTAGAGAAGCCTGTGAGGCTCTATCTCCAATGATCCAACAAAAGAAGTCAGGCTGGAGGTATGGCTCAAGTTCTAGAAAGCCTGCCATAAGCAAGCAAGCTGAGCAATGGGAGGCTCTGAGTTCAAATCCTAGTACTGGTAAAATTCATCATCATCATCATCATCATCATCATCATCATCATCATCTCAGCCTCCTGAGTAGCTAGGATTACAGGCATGCATCACCAGCTCCCAGCCCAGTGTTGTCTTTACCACACCTGGATTTAACTGGACAGGAGACTGGCTGGCAAGTGGGGGTGACCCTAGGTTGGTGGGGGAGGGGACGGAGTTCAGTAAAATCTCCCTGGATTGGGTGGGGATCCAGCTGGGTGGCTCTGCACAGGTTGCTTTCCAGACTCTTTTCCTGCCAGAAGAAGAACCAAGCAGTCCAGGGCAGCCAGAGCCGAGCCCCCTTCACAGCTGCACGGCCTATTCATCCTCTGGCTAGCATCCTTCAAAAGCCTGTACAGCTATGTCCCCACCCCTGACCCCCAGCCACAGTGAAGTCTTTACAAAAGGCAAGGACAGGTGTGGGGCCACATGAGAACAGCAGCAGACCCAGGGCCTGAGCCACACATTGGGTCCAGAAGGGTTCAGGGGGCCAGATGTACAAAGCGCTGTGCCATGTTTTGAGAAAGCCAGGCCCTGGCACCTGGCACAGGAGGAAGAGAAATGATGTCCCAGATCTAGTCACTCTGCTTCTGAGTCTCCGTTTCCATTTTTTTTTAAGTCTTGAATTCAAGGCCTGGGTGCTGTCCCGAGCTTTTCTGTTTACAACTAGTACTCTGCCACTTGAGGCATAGCTCCTCTTCCAGATTTCTGGTAGTTTATTGTGATAAGGGTATCACTGATTTTCCTACCACTGTGATTCTCAGATCTCAGCCTCCTGAGAAGCGAGGCCCCAGCCTCAGTTTCCTCTAAAATGCAGACTAGCCTGGACATATAGGACCTGTGCTGATGCTGGGAAAACAATCCCTGAGGATCAAGAAGATCCTTGCTTAATGTCACAGGCTCGTTCGTGGTCCAAGAGGCTGATCTCTGGTTTCTAGTTTCTATGTTTGTTACAGGAAGACAAGCTGGGGATGCAGTAGCTCACACCAGCCATCTAACTACTCAGGAGGCTGGGAGATCTGAGGATCACAGTTCAAAGACAACCCAGCCAGGAAAGTCCATGAGACCCTTATCACCAATCATTCAGCAAAAATGTCAGACGCAGAACTGTGGCTTATGTGGAAGAGTGTTAGTCAGCCTTGAGTGAAACAAAAAAGAAGCCAGGCAAGAATGAGAAGAACGGAGTTCAAGCTCCAGTACTGGCAGACACACATAAAAAAATCAATATAGCACCAAGCTATAATAGGACATAAAAGGAAAATAAGTCATAATAAAATCAGAGATTTTGGGAAACAGCAAGCTGACTACAGCCGGGGAAATACTGACGTGGCCTTAAGCTAGAGGTGTACCCACTGAAGCCACTGTGGAAGCCGGACACAGGTGGCTGTGAGGATGAGTCAAACACCACCAGCAGTGCTGCTGTGGTGACATGAATTGGGCAACGCATCTTGGCAACATGCCAAACAAAACAAAGGACCATCTTCTCTCTGTGTGCACACTAGTCTCATTCCCAGAAAATTCTGTGTATATTAGACGCATGCAAAAATGACTTTGTGTTTATATATACACAGCTCACATGTGCACATGCACACACACACACACACACACACACACACACACACACACACACACACACACACACATTGTAAACAAGAAAATAGCATTCGCAGATTTCCCAGAACCCTCTGTGGGAAGGTTTTTGTGGTGGGGGGGGGGTGCAGAACTAAGGCTTGAACTCAGGGCCTGGGCGATACCTTTTAGCTGTGTTTTTGCTCAAAGCTAGTGTTCTACCACTTGAACCATGGCTCTACTTCTGGCTTTTTGGAGGCTAATGGGAGATAAGAGTCTCATGGACTTTCTTGCCCAGTCTGGCTTCAAACTGTGACCCTCAGATTTCAGCCTCCTGAGTAGCTAAGATTACAGACGTGGCCCACTAATGCCAGACCACAATTTTGTGTCCAAACTGACAAGAGGTAAGACTATCCCTAACATGGCAACAGACTGGCCACTGAGCCATTTCCTGTGACAGGATGAACCAAAGACATTAAAGCATGAAAAGCTCATGGTTCAGTTGTAAGGTATCCTCAAATTAGCCATAAAGTCAGTTACATGGCGAGGCACCAATGGATCATGCCTGTTATCCTAGCAACTCAGGAGACTGAGAGCTGAGGATTGAGGTTCAAAGCCACAGCATGTAGGAAAGCCTGTGAGACTCTTATCTCCAACTAACCACCAATAAAACAGGAATGACACTGTGGATCAAAGTGGTAGAGCCCTAGCCTTGAGCACAAAAGCTCAGGTTCAGTGTCCACACCCTGACTTCAAGTCACAGGACAAGGAAGGAAGGAAGGAAGGAAGGAAGGAAGGAAGGAAAGAAGAAAAGAAGAAAGGAAGGAAAAAAGAAAAGAAGAAAGGAAGGAAAAAAGAAGAGGGAAGGGGAGAGAGGGAGAGAGAAGAGAGAGAGGGAGAGAGAGAGAGAGGAAGCTTAGGGAGGGGTTCTATACCCTGAGAGGTTGATGGCTGACGGCTCAGGGCAGGTGTGGGGTGGGTAGCGGATACTTCAGTGACACTGAGTAGAAAGAGTATTGGAATGGGAATCAGCCTGGACTTTGAGTTTTCACTGAGCCTCTGTCATGCTGTGTAACCTAGAGTGAGTCCCTTCCCCTCTCTGGACCTCCATTCCCTTTTCTTTGCAACAATTGACTTGGAGTTCCTGACTGTTAAGGGCTCATCTGATGATTACACAAAAATAAATGGAATTTCCACAACAGCCACCAGCCAAGCTGGGAACATTAGATCTGCCTCTACTCCTGGAGTTGAGCCTAGTGGGGAAGACAGACATGACCAGTGATGATCAAGACACTGCACAGACTCATGCCTGTAATCCTAGCAACTCAGGAGGCGGAGACCTGACAATCATGACTGGAAGCCAACCCAGGCAGAAAAGTCCTTGAGTCTCTTATATCCAATGAACCAGCCAGAAGTGGAACCATAGCTCAAGTGGTAGAGAGCTAGCCTTCAGCAGCTCAGGGGCCATTCCTAGACTGGGAATTCAAGTCCCAGTCCCAGTGCATGTCTACATATATATAATATATAATACCACACACACACACACACACACACACACACACACACACACATCTTGTGTTATTAGGACACACCTAGGGGACTACAAACTACAAAGACACAACCTCTGGAACCAACCCAGCCATAGGGATTAGCTCAGAGAACAAAGAAAATACCCATCCTCCTCTGGGGTCCTTGAATGCTTCCAATAACCCCTCTAATTCTCAACATTAGTGGCTTAAATCTACTGTCTCAAAGTTCTGAAGGTCAGAGTGTGGAATGGGCCTTACTAGGCAAAAATCAAGATGGTGGCAGAGCTGTGTGCCCTCTAGAGGATCCCAAGGGACAGCCAGTCACCCTGGGGCCAGTGCACCAGGCACGCCATACCACCCATAGTGGGGGGGCCTTCCTGAAAGGCTTGAAAAATGACCCCCCTCACTAAATTGTTATCTTCAGTAAGGAAAGCATCTCAGAACTTGTGTGCAGAGGGGTGCCAGCAAGGACCCAAGGTTTCTGAGGATCTCAAGCAGACAAAGGCAGGACTAGCAAGGAATAGAGTCCCCTCCAATCCAGAACCTCACAACATAAATTGCATGTTGGAAAGTAAAGTTTCATGCCCAAAGAATCCACTGTCATTCACCAGGGAAGCAGCTGAGCCAGGTCTACAGGTAATGCTGGGACCCCGTGACATTTAGTGTCTATTCTGATGCCAACTGGGCCAGAGATTGGTCAGCTCCACCCAGGAGTGCATGGTGGATCTGTAGAAAATCCATGAAGGGGCTGGGAGTTTGGCCTAGTGGTAGAGTGCTTGCTTAGCATATACAAAGGCCCGGGTTTGATTCCTTGGTATCACAGACATAGAGAAAAGCAGGAAGTGGTGCTGAGGCTCAAGTGGTAGACTTCTAGCCCTGAGAAACTCCAAAGACAGTGCTCAGGCCCTGAGCTCAAGCCCAGGACTAGCAAAAAAGAAAAAGAAAAAGAAAGTCGGGGGCCGGGAGTTTGGCCTAGTGGTTAAAGTGCTTGCCTAGCATGCCTGAAGACCTGGGTTCGATTCCTCGGTACCACATACATAGAAAAAAAGCCGGAAGTGGTGCTGAGGCTCAAGTGGTAGAGCTCTAGCCTTGAGAAAGGACAGTGCTCAGGCCCTGAGCTCAAGCTCAGGACTGGCAAAAAAGAAAAAAAAAGAAAAAAGAAAAAGAAAGTCGGTGAAGTTGGAACCAACCTCCAATGCAAAGCCCTGTTCCAGTCCCCAGGTAGAGCACAGGAGAAACTTCAGCTGAAAGAGGCACAATGTTTTAGTGAAAGTGTCTAACTGATTCTCATATAATCTTTGGGCTACATTTACACTGAACAATTTGGCGCATGTTTCTAAAATTCAGATTTAATCATGATTCTTCTTTCTGCCCTGGTTAAATCTGATTAGGTTCTCTGCTCCTTCTAAACATGCACTGAAGCCCAAAGACCAAAGTCCTAGATCTGAGCCTTGGCTCTAACTCTAACATAGTCACGGCTGTACCAATCCACTGTCCCTGTCACCTGCCTCTGCTGTCCTTCCCACCTCAAAGGCCAGGCAACCGTTTCCAGGGCAGTAAAAAGTGTGAGTCACAGGTCTGCAAGAAAGTCATTGAACTGTCTGGAAAAGAAGCCAGAACTTTCTCCTCACCCAGACATCAGCATTTTTTTTTCTCCTGTGGTTGGACGCATCCTGTGGTTACTTTCTTTGTGGCACTGGGGATTGAGCTCCTGGCCTTACACTTGCTAGACAGGTGCTCTACTACTGAACCATGCCTCCAGCCCATTCTTTGCTTTTAGAGTATTTCTCCAGCCCATTCTTTGCTTTTAGAGTATTTCTCAGATAAAGTCTCGAGATTTTTCCCAGGGCCTACCTTGAATCTTAGTCTTCCCACCTATGCCTCCTTTGGAGGTGGGAGTGGAGAGTAGATGGGGATGAGAGTAGATAGTTGACAGGGCCAGCATATTGGAAGGTGAAAACCCTGTGGAGAATTTTCCCTATTGTATAACCAGCAATTCAAGTTTGCCATGCTGCTGTAACAATCTACAACATTAGTGGCTTCAATCGACTGTCTCATGGTTCTGAAGGTCAGAGTCTGAAATAGGTCTCACTGGGCAAAAATCAAGATGATGCAGGGCTCTGTGCCTTCTGGAGACTCCCAAGGGATCCAGTCTCCTAAACTTCACCAACTCTGAAAGGCTGAACTGCTTGCTGCATCTTCAAAGCTTGCAATGGTTGTGAGTCTGTGTATGTGTGTGTGTGCGCGCGCGCACGTGAGTTCACGCGTGTGTACACTGAGGCTTGAACCCAGGGCCTCATATTCTCACTTGGCTTCTCTCTAAAGGCTGGTATTCAACCACTTGAGTCCTACCTTTACTTTCAACTTTTTGTTGGTTAATTGGAGATAAGAGTCTAGTGGATTCCTATCCTGGCTGGCTTCTAACCTCAATCCTTAGACCTTAAGCCTTTGGAGGATTTTAGGCATGAGCCACTGGTGCCTGGCTTGATGAGAATCTTAATCAAGCTACGTGAAATCTAAGGAACACTGGAAGTCTATATTTTACAATGCAAAACCATAGCAGGTTAAGCGATAATATGACATAATCTGATATTCATTGGAAAAGGTCACCATTTGTTGGGTGGATGAGAGGTGAAAGCTATTGCAGTTAGCCTGAAGACAGACAAAAGGTGCCCGGGGCTTGGAAAATACTTATAGAGTGGGCAGAAGTGGGCAACTTCAAAAATATTTAGGAGGAATAACTCAACTGGATATGATTTAGGGAGTAGTAGGGTACATAGATGGGTGATGAAAGAGTGAATGGATGGATGAATGGATAAAAGGATGGAAATCTGCATGGCGGATTAGATGAGTGGGTAGACTGGGTGTGTGACTGAAAAGATTTAGTGTGTGGATTTAATGGATGGATGGATAAGTGGGTGGATGGATGATAGCTGGAAGGGTAGACAGATAGATGAGTGGGTGAAAAGATGAATGGATGGATGGATGGCTGCATGAGTGTATAGATGGGTAGGTGAGTGGATGAAATGAGTATGTGACTTAGATTGGGTGAATGGATGGATAGATAGATGATGGACAAGTGGACAGAATGAAAGATAGACAGATGGATGGGTAGATAGATGGGAAGATAGGTGGATGGACCAGTGGATAGGGTGGGTATGTGACTCAACAGATTGGATGAATGGAATGGATGAGGCATGGTAGGTGGGTAGGTGATAGATGGAAGGGTTGATGGATGGGTGGGTGGATAGATGGATAAATGGTCGGATTGGTCGATGAGTGGATGAAGCAGGTATGTGACCTAACGGACTGAATGGATTGATAGATGAATGATAGATGGTGGGTGGGTAAATGGGCAGATGAGTAGGGACAGAAAGATGGAAGGGCTGATGGATGAATGAATGGATGGATGGACAGATGAATAATTGGATAGGTAAATAGATGAGTGGCTGGAGTAGGTATGTAATTCAACAGAGTGGGTGGATAGATGGATAAGTGTCTGGGTGTGTTACAGATGGAAGAATTGATGGATGGATGAGTGGATAAGTGGATGCGGTGGATATGTGATGATAAATTGGGTGGATGGATAGGTAGGTGATGAGAGGGTTGCCAGATGGGTGGGTTGAGTGGGTGGGGGGAGGGTGGGTAGATAAGTAGATGTCTGAGAAAATGAGCAGGCGAGTGAATGGGTGAGTGGGTAGATGGACAAACACCATCAAGAGGGTAGATTCTCTACTCTGGTTGTTTGTGTCCAGAAAGTGCAGATGAATCAGTCAGTAAACACACTCACTTTCCCCTGAGACATCTGTGTTTACACTCCCATAGCTCCCTAGTGCCCCAAGGAGAAACACTAGTTACTACAAAGCCCATTCGGGAGTAGACACTTACAAATAGACTGACTTAATGAGACGCAGGATCCCCCAGTCCCCTGGGTGTTACTGGGAACAAGCTGGTGATATCTGAGCAAATGCAGAGGGTCAGCACACAGGCTCTAAGTGGGAATGGAAAAAGCTCCCATCAGAACTGTATCTCCTCTCTGTCACTGCTGTCACCAAACCCACCATCGCCACAGCATCATCACAGCCACCCCCTTCACTATGACCATCTTGGGGGCCTGTGGAAAAGCTGACCACAAACTACTCTCAGGTCCGCGATGTGGGAACCACTCACCTCGTGGATAGGCCCTCGTGGCTAGGTGCCTTGGTGATGGCTGACTTCTGGCACCCAGCAAAGCCATGAGGGAAATGAGCTAGAAGTGGAGGTTGGACCTCATGGCTTTCCTTGGCCCTCTTGCTGCGAAACAACGGGAAAGCACTCAAGGTACATGAAGAGCAGCTGTTGGCAGAGCAAGAGGTTCTGAAATCCTCCCCAGAAAAGCCTCCCCCAGATCCAGACCTGGAGCTGGCTCTAAGGGTCCTGAAGCCTAATTCACATGCATTTCCCAACCTTGCAACAGGCTAATTTCCCTTCCTGTGGGAGTCTTAACAGTTCAGTCTCCAGAGCTTTGCCTGGGCTCCCCAGGCAGGCTGAGTCTGTGCTATTTGAGTAAACAACGTCCCCCACTTTGGTTGTCACAGGCAGACTTATTTACCTGGTGGCACAGGCAGGATTGAGAGCTGGGAATTCTTTCTTCCCATGGGACTCTATCAGTGGGAAGGACTCCAGGCCAGGACTCCAGATGGGAGATGACATCCTATGACACTTAGGGCCAGAAGAATCAGCCTCTGGGGGTGAGCAATGATCTCACCCCAGTGATAGAAATCCAAAACTGGGTACCACAAAATCACAGTTACTGTCTCTGAGACCTGGCTTCTTTTTTTGGTACTGGAACTTGAACTTAGGACCTGGGTGCTGTCCCTTAGCATTTTTACTCAGGGATGATGTCCTACTCCTTGAGCCGTATCTCTGCTTTTGATTTTTTTTTGATAGTTACTTGGAAAACAAAGTCTCATGATGTTTTCTTCCCAAGCTAGCTTCAAATCATAATCATCAGATCTCTGCCTCCAGTTTAGCCAGGATTGCAGGTGTAAGCCAGCAGCACCCGGCTTGTCTGGACTTTCTATACTTGAGAAATTCTAGAGTCACTATACCTCAGCGCTACGATTTCATCTAGGCATCCTATACTTTGCATCAAAGAGAGAATATAGTCATCAGATCACCCACAGTCATGAAGAGACACTTAATACTTTAAAACCCTGCAGACTCTGAATTCTCCCAATCTCTGGCCTATGTGTCCAGATGGTTCTCTCTCTCAAGGGGTAGTGCACTCTGGACAGCATCCAGCCCAGGGATTCTGCATTTGTCTTTCTGCACCCATCCTTACCTTGCCTTTGTCACCAGCCAGGCTACCCCAGGCTGCAGCTGCTGAGAGCTGAGTCTGGGATAGAATACAGCTGCGCCAGCTGTTGGAGAGAGATTACACGCTGACACTGGGCTGTGACTCACATTCCAATAGCAGGGGAAAAGCACAACAGTTATACACCGTCTTTGGGGTGCCAAAAATCATCTTGGTTTTGTCTTACAAGATGTTCAGCTTGCAGAGCGTGGGGCAGACGGGAAGGTGGGGGGTAGGGGAAGTAGGGAAGGCAGATCTGTCTCCAGTTGATTCTGCCTGTCATTCTCTCTCTCTCTCTCTCTCTCTCTCTCTCTCTCTCTCTCTCTCTCTCTCTCTCTCTCTCTCTCTCTCTCTCTCTCTCTCTCTCTGGCTTCTAATAACAACACTCAGCACTTAATCAGCCCTTTGTGGAAACCAGGGATGTCACACTCATTAATTAGTTAATCCACACAGCCCCCCTGTGAGGAGCGGCCATGTTATTATCCCCACTGAGACTCAGAGGGAAACTGAGGCCAAAGTGAATACTTGGCACAGAGCTGAGACAGCACAGCCTGGCAGCTGGACCAGGACCAGCCTCTGACTTGCCTTGGGCTCTTGTCCTTCTCCTCAGCTGTAGTCTGCTCACTGCCCTGGTGACGAGCTCCAAAGATACCTGACTATACTGGGTCAGAATTGGGCCAGAAGGTTCCTTGAAGGACAGCCAAGCACTGGCACCTGCACCTGCTCAGATCCCCAGAGAGTATGTGAGCAGAACCAGCTGCCCTTTATGGACAGTTTCTTCCACAGAAAGTAGGGATGGAGGGGCTATCCATATCTTCTGTGGGTGAGATGTCTGTGTCCTAGGCACAGCTCTGGGTTTTGGTTGTGTGCGCGGTGGCTTTTAGAATGGAAGTGGGGGGGGGGCAGGCAACAACATTTCCAACAGGAAGCCCAATTGTGGCTCTTCCAGATTGGGGACTGGGACTGGTACATAAACATCTGGGGATCTGGAGACAGAGCAAAGAGAGAAAGAGCGGGAAGGAGGGAGAGGGAAGAGGGGAGAGAGTGAATAAACAGGTAGAGAAAATAAGGAAAGATAGAATGAGGGTGAGGAGAGAGAGAGACAGAGACAGAGAGAGAGAGAACAGGAACAAACAGGTAAAGCCAGGGTGCCATGGAGTAGCTTCCAGGTGGATGTGGCTGAGGCAGAAGAGATGCAGGCAGGAAGTACTCTCATGTGGAATAGTCAGAGAAAAGAAATCCTACATGCCTGAGGAGTTTGCAGCAAGATGTGAAAGTAACCTCACCGGCCTCCTGCCTTCCTTTGCTTGTGAGTGGAGTAACTGCTGGTTCAGTGCTGATAGCATTGAAGATTATTACATAATTAATCAGTCCCTCTGTCATCTCTTCTTTTCTTTGTCTTTAGGGAGTTTCTTTATCCAGGACCTTTAATACACAAAGCACACTCTACCACTGAGTTCCACATTTTTTTTTTTTTGCCAGTCCTGGGCTTGAGCTCAGGGCCTGAGCACTGTCCTTGGACTTTCTCAAGGCTAGAGCTCTACCACTTGAGCCTCAGCACCACTTCTGGCTTTTTTCTATGTATGTGGTACCGAGGAATCGAACCCGGGTCTTCATGCATGCTAGGCAAGCACTTTAACCACTAGGCCAAACTCCCGGCCCCTCCACATTTTTTTGTTATTTATTTCTCCCATTCTAGGGCTTGAACTTGGACCTGGGCCCTATCCCTTCAGGTTTTTGTTGTGGTTTTCACTCAAAGCCACATCTCCACTTCCAGTGAATTGGAGATGTGAGTCTCATGGATTCCCCCCCAAACCCCCCCTCCACCCTTGCCTTGGTTGGCTTTGAGGCTGCAATCCTCAGATCTCAGCCTCCCGAGGAACTAGATTACAGGTGTGACCTGCAGGTGCCTTACTTTGACTTTACATCTTTTAAAATAGGAATACTCACCATTTAAAGCCTTTTCCCCTTATCATTCCTTTTCAGAAGCACTCTCCTCAGACTTCTAATGTGCCTGGGGATTTGGGCATCCGGCTGCATTTCTCACAAATTCCTGATGATGTCAGTGCCCCACAGGGAATCATAAGATGGCATCTCAGAGAAACTACGGAGAGCTGTGCATCACCCGAAAGACACACAGAAATCGTGATCTTGTGGCTGAGCAGGGACTCGTGGGGACTGGTATGGTAAGGACAAATGAACGACTGGAAAGGAGGTAGAAGGACCCACATATATGCACTTAGGCTGGTAGTGGGCTGTTGGCATAGGGCAGCAAAGGTGTGGACTGGAGTAGACCGTCTTTGGAGGGGCTGTTCTGGTGGTGATCTGCTCTTCTTTAGGAAGAGGGTGGATTTGCATTACACCACGGCCTAGACTGGACCCATACAATTCATTCTTTTAGAAATCTAGGCATCAAGCGTCAATAACCCTGGCTGTTTTTGCTAGATGTGGTGGTGTACGCCTGGAATCTCAGCCCTCAGGAGGCTGAGTCTGGGCCATCGAATATGTTCTGGGTTGTAGTGAGACCCTATCTTAAAAAGCAAACAAAAAACGAGCCCGGGAGTTTGGCCTAGCATGCATGAAGACCTGGGTTTGATTCCTTGGTACCACATACACAGAAAAAGCCAGAAATGCCACTGTGGCTCAAGTGATAGAGTGCTCTCCTCGAGCAAAAAAGTGTCCCGGAGTTGGACCCCCAGAACTGGCAAAGCAAAAAAAAGGAAGTGGAAGTGGTGCTGTGGCTCAAGTGGTAGAGTCCTTGAGAAAACACAAGGACAATGCTCAGGTCCTGAGTTCAAGCCCCAGGACTGGAAAAAAAGAAAGAAAAAAAAAACTGGGGCTATAGCTCAAGTAGTAGACAGTTCATGGGCCTCACAAGTGTGAGGCCCTAAGTTTAAACCCCAAGACTGTCAAAAGAATTAAAAACACCATACCTGACTGTTTGTTTTTTTTAATTGTGGTTACCTGCACTGTTCTAGAAATAAGGCCTCCGGGCTACAGTTGCTGCAGTCAGTCCTGAAGCTTCCTCTGTTTTCCACCCTTCCTGAGCCCTAGGAGACCCCACCCGCAGTTCCCTGAGATGCCTGTCCTCTACTCAACCTAAGCCAGTTTGCCTTAGAAATAGCCATAGACCTTAGGAAGGCAGGGAGAAGCTGGGGGACACAAGGCTTTACCTGTCCAGGTAATCCACGCCTCCTGTACACACACCTCCTGTATCCCCACGCCTACTGAACAGCAGCCACCCACCCTGACAATGACAACCCAGGAAACACTTCAGGGGCCATTCCTGTCTGAAGCAGGTTACCCACCTCCCTTTCAAATCTAATGAATTTGAGACCTGGCTGAGTCACCCATGACCACTAGATCCTGGACTAGATTTCTCCTCCTCCCCTTCCCCCTTCCCTTCCTCCCCCTCCCCCTTCTCCTCCTCCTCCTCCTCCTCTTTCTTTTTTCCCCTATTTTCGATGCCAGCACTGAGGCCTGAACCCAGAGCCCGGGCACCGTGCCTTTAGCTTTCAGGAGGGTGGTTAACTGGACATGATTCATCTCAGGACTTGGCAGCCCAGGTTGAGTGGGAGCTCTGATCCTGGGATCTCAGCCTCCTGAGGAGTCAGGATTCCAGGGTGAGGCCCCAACCCCCCCGGCTTCCGTGTCCCTACCGAGGGCTGCGCAGGTGCTGTGTGGGCCAGGCCCAGCTCGGCCCCCTCGGCAGCCTGTCTTCACCCCCACCCCCGGAGGACGGGGGGCTCCCTCCCAGCGCCTGCATGCAGCGGTGCCCCTGGCCAAAGTGCAGCCTTCAGGAAGGCGTGAAAGAATGGGCGTGTTGCACGACGCCCATTGCGTGCACCCAAGCCAAGCGCCCTCTGGATGCCAGGCGCCAGGCCGGACACGATGGGAGGTGGAGGGGAGGACAGAGACGGGGAGAAGTGTTGTCACACACACACACCCCGCCCCGGAGGTGGAACCCATCTCTCCTCTCGCCTTCCCCCAAGTGAACCAGTTCTGCAGGGATTCTACTTGCTATTTTTCCTCTCCCACGCTAAACCCGGTCACGAGGGGCTTGCGGGAGGAGGGGGAACTCGGGCACCGCTCATTCCCGCATGCAATGCGGCGGGTCCACCTCCTCCCATCTGCCCACGGAGTCCCCCGCCTAGGCCAGGGCCCCGCGCCCACTGCCCCCACGCACCGGGGGCCCCCCGCGCGCGCGCGCGCGCGCGTGCAGCCAAAAGGCTCCGGCTCACCCGGGCCTCGGCGCTGCGCCCCTCCCTGACGCCAGGGGGCGCTGCTGCTCCGCGGCCGTCGCCATGGTCACCGCTGGCAGCGGAGTGGGTTTTACGTAAAGGACGCAGCGTCCCCCGGGGGGGGCGGAGGCGGCCCTCGCGCCGGCGCCGGCGCCCTGCGGAAGCGGCGTTAGTGAATTGGGGCCTTGGGGAGCCCAGGATGGAGGTGGCGGTCACGGCGGCGGCGGCGGCGGGCCGAGCCCTGCAGCAGGCGGGAGGTAAAGGAGACGTCGGGCGCGGCGGGCCGCGAGCCCAGGGCGCGGGGCGAGCCGGCGGGGCAGGCTGGGCAGTGCCCCGGAGCGCGCGCGGTGCCCGGCCCGACGGGTCCGCGGGAGGAGGTGCAGCTGCCACGCGCGCGTCAGTGGCAGGTGTGAGGTCCGCACAGCCTCCGGCACTGGGGCGGGGATGGTGACACGGTGGCACGGGTGTGGGTAACGTGGATCCGGCCCGGGCAGCGTGGTTTTCCGGGCACGCGTGTCTGGAGCCTCAGCCCCCACCTGGGCGTGAGGCGGGCGCAGCTCCCCCCCGTGCAGGTAGGCGACGCGCACGGCCCGGGCTGGGTGGGAGGGAGCGCCGGGGTGGTGCCGGGCACCGCGAGCGAGCCGGGGCCGCCGTGGCTCGGGCGGGAGTCGGGGTGGTTCTGGCCTCGGTGTGGACGCGGTTGGGGCGCCAGCTCCGGGGAGGGGGCTCGGAGGCTCCGGGTGCACAGCGCGACGTGAGTCCTGACAGCCAGCGACTCTGTGCGTGCCGGGGTCGGCCTGGCGTTGTGTGTGCAGGGAGGATCTGGGGTCCACCGACCCTGGCTGGAAGGGAGGGAGACGGTGCGAGCCATCGCCTCTGCCACGGGGCCCAGCCTGGGTACTCGGATTGCAAGACGGCCGAAGCAGGTTGGCGGTCCTTCATCAACCCCTGTGAAAGAGGAACAACGTGGGGAGAGCATGGTGACCCAGAACCAGACCTAGCCAGGCAGCATGCGTTGTTCAGGGCTCATGAAGCCATCCCACTGTGGAGAAGACGGATGGGGTGAATGGCTCTCCTTGGTGGTCCTCACCCCTGGAAATGGCAGGGGCGAACAGGTAGTGAGAAGTGACAGTAAAGTCAGCAGGTTAGGGGACCGTGTGGCCCGTGATCTGCCGGAGCTCCCTGGACTCTGCCTGCTCGTTGGGTTAGTAGGTTCACTTCTCTGTATCAGGAAGTTGGGTCTCTTTGGATGCTTGGAAAACCTTTGGATCCAGAGATCTGCTAAGGTTGGGGGGGGTGGGGCGGGCGGGAGGATGCTTAGTAAAAAAAAAAAAAAAAAAAGTCACAGGTCATCAGGAGCTGGGATTTTGTCCATCCTTACCATCCTCACTAGTCCTTTGGGAAGGTTTGAGCGAGGTGTCTCATGGTGACCTACTTCACCAAAGGGCCATTGCCAGGTCCGCAGAGACATTTTAGGGTGTGGGGGAGATTTTCCAGTCTTCGTGGCTCTCTTAGAAAAGTGGTATTGGGTGGGTCTGGGAAAGGCACTTAGGAATGCCTAAGTAGGCTCATGGTTGTTGGAGATGATGGTGTGTGGTTGCTCATTTGCCGACGTGATTCTACCAGATTTCCTCAAGCTGGCATGCTGTCCGAGGTATTTGGATCCAGATGAGTTGAATTCCAGTCTTGGCTGTGTGACCTTGAGTAGATAACTTGACCTCTCAGAGCCACTTTACCTGGCTGTTGGTGGTCACAGAGAATGAAAAGGGAGAATACATGTGGGAACCTTCTGCAAACAAGACAGTGTACAGAGATCAGGGATTCTCCTCAGGTAAAGAGACCAGGAGGCTGTAGGAAATGGCAGTGTGGAATATGGAGAGGAAGCGAGCGGAAGGTCAAGAGCCTGAGGAATTAGAGGCCCTGGGCGGTTTTGCTTCTGGTAGGAAAAGTGGGATCTGTTGACACTGTGAGTCAGCTACTGAGCTGGAGCCAGGCCCTGGGTCTCCTGAGGACCGTTCCAGCCATGGCCATGGTAACTTTGGAGTCAGGAGTTGCCCAAACAGGAGGGAGCCCTTGGCCCAGGGGCTGCAGACAGGCTACATCATCAGGGAAGGTCTGGGGGGGGGGTGTCTGCGGCTGACAGATCTAGGGTACCTGTGTGGGAAGAAGACTTGGGAAGTCTCATGAGAATTTCCCTTGGCTCCCAGCTCTGAGAATGGTGAGGGTAGAAGTGGTCCTATCAGCAAATTTGGGGGGCTGAGGCCCTGAGGAAAGGGAAGTGGGTCAGAGCATCTATCCAGTGAGCTCAGAACTTGGTGGTCCTGCAAAGGGAGGTGGAGGCCCCAGGCACATGATGGGAGTGGAGAGATGGGCCTCTTCAGAGGGGAGTCCAACAGGTGCAGTGGGCATTCTCCTGGTGCCTTCCCTGGTGTGGCCCAGCTTCTGCCCCTTCCCAGATGTGGCAAAGATGCGCCTCTTCCCCGTCAATGGTAGCCTTGGTGCTGGGCAATCTATTTCTGCTGAACCAGGCTTCCTTTCTCAAACGCTCCGTGTGATTGTTGGCTATAGACGGTGGCCCATTTCACAAGCTTACTCCCTGAGGCACAGCGTTCTTGCCTTGTGTCCAGGCTGCAGATTTGAAACCACATGAGTAGAAGGAGGACGTGTGCCCTGCCAGGCTCAGGGTGGTATGCCGACTTTGTTCCCCTGGTGCTGGAGACTCGCCCTGTCCCAGCAGCTGCCAGTAGGACACTGCCTGGCATTGCACATGTTTTTAAGGTCACTCCAGGGCTGGTGCACTCCAGGGGCATTTGAAGCCCTTCTTGTGCTCCTGCAGCGCCCTTCTCCATCCTGGGGGAATGACCTGGCATTCTGGCTCCTCCCTAGAAAGCGCTGGGAAGTAGAGTCCATGCAGGGGGAAATGTCCAGTCTCCCTGCCATGAATATGCAGTGTTTGGGGCTTCTCCACTCACCCTCCACACCTCCGCCTGTTTGTTCTGATTTGTGGCTCCGCCTTATGGTCTGGGGCTCCAGGAACCTTTTGCAGCCACCCCTCGCCATCTGCTTGGGGTGTTGGGATTCTGCCCAGCTCGGCAGGCGGGGCAGATCGAAAGATGTGGGGAGGAGCAGTTGGTCTCAGTTCCTCCAAAGCAGAGCAAGTTTTCTGACCTAATTGAGGGTGGGGGTGATGGTGGTGGTGGTGTCTGAGGCAGCAGAGAACCCAGCGAGGTGACCAGGACATTGTATCCAGATGTTAATGTGGATCCAAGTGGCTAGTGACAAGGGAGTGGACATTGAGGTCATGCTGCCCTCCAGAGCTAAGGTGGTTTTTTTTCATTCTTTCTTCCTCTCAATTCTATTTCTCTTCTTCTTTTGGTCCATGTTTCTCTAAAAGTTGCTTTACTCAGCTTCTTCCTCAGCTGCCCCATAAATCATTATGCCAGGCTGCTCAACTTAAGGGGTGCCAGGGAATCAGGCAAAGCTGGCCAGCGGATGCTGATTAGCACTGGGGCCACCAGGTCAGCTGGCTTGTGGCTGAGTGTGTGTCCCCAGGCCAGAGGGAAACCTCAGTGGTTAATCACCTGTTGGTGTAGCCTCCATCTATGGTGTTTCCTCACCAGAATGGCTTTACATTACCCTCCAGCGGAGCGGGCAAGGAGTGCTGGGGGAAATATCAATGAGTCTGTGGTCAGAGAAAGATAAATCTCTTAAGAACCACGGAGCCCGGGGCAGGGGAG
Source organism: Megascapheus bottae (assembly GCF_031878675.1). Classification (NCBI taxonomy): domain Eukaryota; kingdom Metazoa; phylum Chordata; class Mammalia; order Rodentia; family Geomyidae; genus Megascapheus; species Megascapheus bottae. The sequence goes on along the minus strand of NC_143524.1, from coordinate 7,134,219 downwards.
GATGTGGTTTCTTCCCCTGAGCACAGGGCTGAAAACTGTTCATCTTGATTTTCTTTCTTCCTTTCTGATACAGACTTGGGCTACGCTTCATCTTTTGGGGTTGGATGGGGGAGTGTAAGGATGGGAGGGGGGAGGATTGGCTCTGGAAGACCCAGAAAGTTGCTCAGAAGTCCTGGGAGAAGGATGCGGATGGAAGCAGGGTGGCTTGTGGGTGAGGATGTGAGGATGTAGTTGAGCCCAGGAAAGGGCTGTTCCCTCCACTAGGGTGCACGTGTGTGAAGCCACGCATGTCTGTGGGATGTGAGGGCTGAGGGGGTGTGAGCGGCTGCTGCCGTGGGAATTTGTGGGCTCCAGTGTCTGGCTGGCCTGGTGTCAGTGGGTGTATGTGGAATGGGGTGCTGCTTTGCTCCCAGCAGCAGCTGGAGTTAACAGCAGAGCCCAAGGAAGGGGTGGCCTTGTCACACCCGGGGGGGGGGTTGTCATGTACCTCCTGTGATTGTGTTTTCTCTGTATTTTTTAAGTTGTTCATGGGGCTTGAACTCAGGGCCTGGGCACTGTCCCTAAGCTCTTTTGCTCAAGGCTAATTCTACCACTTAGAGCCATAGCTCCACTTTGGGTGGTTAATTAGAAATAAGAGTCTCACAGATGTTTCTGCCCCAGCTGGCTTTGAACCTAGTTCCTCAGATCTCAGCCTCTGAGTAGCTAGGATTACAACAGCCATGTGCCATCGGTGCTCAGCCTCTTCTGTACTTCTTAGCAGGAAGCCGGGCTGGAAGTGTGGCTCTGTACCAGCCATCTGTGAGCTCCCTGGGGGCATCTCACGCATGCCCCCATACTTCCCTTAGGTGGCTGAGGATAAGATGGATAGCAGTGACCCAGATCTGAATCCTGGTCCATTTCCACACCTCGGTTTCCTTATCTGCCAAATGGGGACAGTCACAGCCCTATCCCACTTCACCCCAGCAGACTTGTAAGAATTCCACCAGACATTGTAAGAATTCCACCACCAAAGTCTGGCAAGCAGACATTCTGATCAAAGCAAGCCCTGGGTTACATCATGATCAGCATAGTTTAGCTCAGAGGTGTGACGGGTCCTGCGTTCCACCCTGGTGGAGAAGTAGAATCCGGCCGATCTGTCAGTTACGGTTCCGAGAAAGGGACAACCAGTTTCTCTGGCACTGCCTCTACGAGACTCAGAGGGAGTTTATTTCTGGAACACCTGCCGACATGCCTGGAGCTAGTAGGCATGAATTCTACCCTCCAGGGATTCAAAAATCTACTGGGAAGGCATTATATTTCTAGAAGCAGGTGCTACCGGAGGTCAGATAAGAGGAAGTAATTTGAACGAGGCGGGGGGGGGGGTGTTATCTGGAGAGATTTGGGTGACCAGGCATGACCCTTGACCCAAATTCCCTCAGGACCAGTAAGAATGAACGTCAGAAAAGGTGGTCCTGGGGGATGTGTGGGCAAAGGGGTTCCCCCGTGACTTGGGAAGACAAGCTGCAGGGGGAGCTAACTTTGGAAAGGTGCGTAGAAGCTGGCTGTCCAGGGTCACAATGGTAGGACCAGAGGTGTGTGACGGGGGGGGGGGGGGGGGGGTGTCTCCATCTGTAGAAAACTTGACAGTCACTGAACAGTCCTGAACAGTGGGATCTGATGCCAGCCCCAGAAAGAGGCATCTGACGGCAGGTGCCAGGGCTACTGGTGGATGGGACTGGGGTGGGGGCCGAGAGCTTCACTGAGGAAGCAATATACGAAGCCTGTAGAAGGGAGGTAGGAAGAATCTGCAAGAGTTGGGCATGAGAAGGGCGGGAGGCAGGGCCTGGAACCTGCACTGTTCTACTCTGGCCAAGGTATCTCCCCCTCGAGGCTTGTCCTTCAGCCTTTGACTTCTGCAGTACGAGGCCAGTGGGGCAGTGGGGGGGGTGGGGAAGGGGGTATCTTTCAAAGATCCCTACAAGGCTGTTCATTCCCGAGACCACAGAAGGGTTCTGATGTTCCTGGCACTTATTTCCAGTCATCTGATCATTTTCTCACCAAATTACCCCGTGAAGTTTTGCCTGCCTGAGTTCAACCCAGGAAGTTACTATTCTGGGACGTTTCATCAAAACCCTTTCAACAGTGGAGTTCTCCTAGTTGGGGGCTGGGCAAGAGGGGGAACAGGATCCCCCCCCCCCTTCCCACCCCACTTCCTGGAGGTAGCTGCTTTCCTGGCAGAGGAACTTTTAGAGTCCTGCTCAGGACCAGGGAGTGTGGCCTCTGAGGCCAGACACCAGGATTCTAATTCCTCCCCAGTAGACTCATTGTCTTTGTCTCTTATGGAGCCATTTCATTAATTTATGATTGATGTTCCTGGACTCTTACTTAAGGTTAATTCATTATTGATATGCCTTCATTATGTAGCTGTCCCTCTCCTTCTGGGCTGCCCTGCTGGACAGACCTCGTGGAGGGGGTACTTTGTGGGGACATACCTCTGTGCCCCTGGCCCCAGAATCCCATGCTTGGCTTTTGTCAGTCCTTTCAAGTTTGGGGTTTAAGAGGGCACCAGGAGTTTATCTACGGAAGTCTTTGCGTAGCCACAAAATAACCCTGATGACAATCATCATAACGGTAGTTTCCACCCGTGAATGCTTATGGGACTAAATCCAGCTGAAGGAGAATGAGCATCCTCCAGTGGCTTCCTCTCTCTCCAACCTCGTCTCATAAAAGGCTTGGAGGGGTTGAGTCACACCTGCTCGGGGACACACAGAAGTCTGGTGGAGAGCCAGGGTCTGAGTAGGCTCCAGTGTTGTAGCCACATGCTGCCACTCCTCTTGGCCCTGCACAAACCACCTTTAGGAAGCCTTCCTTTGTGTCCCACTAGGCTGTGGCATGTGACAGAGTCCTGGGGTCACCGTGAGAGTGCGTGTGGCTCCCATCATTCCTGTGGGCCCTTCCTCCTTGAAGAGCAAGGACCTATAACATAGCTCTTGCTGAGTACAGATGCCAGTGTCATGCTAAACATGTGCCATCTCAGCTCATCTCACCCTCTTAAGCAGCCCAGGGGAGCAGGTGGCATTAACCCATTTTATAAATGACGTTTGAAAACGTGAGGTTTCTTCACCCACAAGCCCCCCTGGAATTTGCTTCTATCTCCTGCTTATTTGTCCAGCCTTGTTGTTTATAAAACATGCATTCCCTGTCTCATGTCTAGCCGGTGTCAGGGTCCCGTTTGCTGGGGGTGGAGGGTCAGCAGTGCCCACTCCCATAGGATGGGTGATTTTAGAGAGAGGGTGTGGAATGTAGAGAATGTGGAGTCTGGACTCTGCTGGGCACTGCGGGATGTGTTGTTTATCCTTTCAAAGCCTGGGTTGTCCTGTTTGTGTAACAGCAGCAGTGATGTTTATTCTCGCTGGCTGCCATGTGTTCAAAACTGGATGGAAGGGACTTGGAGAAGTTGCGTCAGACTATGTAGCAGGCAGGCCAGGAATGTATAAGGCTGGGCACACAAACCCACCCACCAGTTCACCCAGGAGGGTTGCAAGAGAATTGTCAAGAACTTGCCCTAGGACTCTCTAGGAGCAGAAGAGGGGTGGGAGGCCCCTAGAGGGGTGCCAGGACCTGTCCTGGTATCCTGGTTGGCTGAGCCATGTCCAGATGCAAAGGGACAGTCCCTCCTACACTGGAAGCACTGAGGGCCCCCTGGGGTTCAGAGCCCTGCTTCCCCTGGACTGGCATGCTCATCTGCGCTCGGCGGATGCAGGCTGGATTGGGTGAGGAAGGAAGGACAGAGAGCGCACGCAGCAAGCCCCAGATCTCCTCTACCCCTCCAAGCATGCGAAACCTGGTGAAGAGGTGAGCCCAGTGGCCACGCAGAAAGGGAGACAACCACCAGCCTCTGTATGCATGGTAGGATGCCCAGGGCAGCCTCTAGGAATCTACCGCCAGCTCACCAGTGCTCCACCCCGAGCCCAGCCACAGTGCCAGGGAACCAGGGAGCACCAGGGAGCACCACCGAGTGCCTGGCTAGGGCTCAGGGTGGCAGCGCGTGCTGCAAGGCTGCCTCCTCCTGTCCCCCAGAAGAGGGCTGCACCCTCAGACTGACTCAGCGTGGGGGCAGGGCAGGCCTGCCACCCGGCATTGGGAATCTGTGGTCCGGCTGGCTGCCATTAGGTGACGGTTTGTTTCACTTCCCAAGTCTCTTCCTCCTGCAGGCTGGGATTACATCAGGCTCGTCTGGCACACTCCCTGTAAGCAGTCACCACTCCACACAGCTCCCTGCTGCCCTGCGCCACGCACCCTGCGGCAGTTTGGGGGGGGGGAACCCTGGAGCCCCTGAGATCTCGGCTGCAGGGGGTCTGTACCGCACAATGTCCTTTCCCCAGTAGTCACTGCTGGCTCCCACCTCCTGACACCACCTGTCTCCAAGAACAGGCTGCCCCTCAGTGTCTCCATCAGAGGCTTCTAATTCGTTCCCTCCCATGTTGAGTTCAGTTCAGCAGTGGCCTGGGACAGGAGCGTCCCACAAGGACACAGCCTCCTTTGAGTTTTTCACCACTTGGGCAGGCTCCTGACCTCTCTTGGTTTCCTCACCTCCCAAATGAGGTCTCCCCCTCGTGGTGCTCGTACACGCTAAGTACTGTCAGTCGTTCTCAGGACTTTGCTTGATTGTTCTGTCAGACCAGGTGCATGCCAAGCCTGAGGGGACCCTCCTCCCCGTCTTTCTTGGCATTCTGGCTCCTCTGCTGCCAGGCCAGCCTTCTGGCATCTTCCCGGTCCACACCCAGCCCTCTCTGAGGCTGGCCTGCCCCTTCTCCCCCTAGCTCTTTTTGGTTCCTTCCTTTTGGCGCCTTTTCCATCCGGCTCTTTTCTTTGTCTAACTTTTCCTCTCCTGAGGCCTTTGCAGGAAGTCTGTTTCTTCCTAGAGCCCCTCAGAGTGTCCCTGGGCAAAGCTGCTGAGTCCCTCCAGATGTCCTAGGGCTGGGAAATCATTGCCTGGGGGTCACATTGTGCATCCTAGACAGGGGGCGGGGGGGGGGTCCTCTGTCGTGACTGAGATGTGAACCCCGCCTGCTGGTGGGCCACAAATGCACAGGCACTCTAGACATAGCTAGGCCTCCTGGCTCAAGGACACAGAGGCGAGGGCGGGGATGGCAGCCCGAACACCAGCCAGGTTGAGGCTCTTTCTCCGGTCGGGTCAAGGCGTTCTTCTCGCGGGCCCTTTCACTTCTGGACTTTGGGAGATCACTTGTTCTTCCTCTCTCTCAAGTCCCCGGGACTGGGGCCAGGGGGTGAAGAGCCCAGGCTAGTTCTGTCACTTGTTACTGAACGGATGTCACAGCCCTGGCATCAGACACAATAGCAACACTTCCTGGGGTGTCCTCCTTGTCAGCCCCTGTCCCCAGTGCTTCCAGGGTTCAACACTTGACATAAGAGCAGTGATACTTGCCCCTGGGCCCTTTGCTCAGGACAGTCCCCTCCCCTCCCCCCAGGAGCAGGCACACAAGGCAGGACCTCAGCTTTCTTGGAGAATTTGGGGGGGGCTGGGTGCTAGAAGCCTCCGATTACATCTAGAGTGTCTCTAGCCCCTGCTTTCAAGGTTATTCCTTCTGCCCTCCCTTATCTCACATTGGGGAGCCTGTGACCCCACAAAAGAAGACCCTCTTTGGCCACCCTGCTGTTGGAAAGACCGGCTTCCTTTATTCCCTGTAAGCCCCATGTCAACCCCCGACGTGTGGGTTGGCTGTGCCAGAGGCCACTTCAACATTTGGCTAGCAAGCCCAGCCTTCCTCGACCCCACACCCCCCCCCCGCCCTGGCCCACACCGGATAGTTCCTTACCCCGCATGCCTCCTGCCAGTGCCCGGAGCTGTTCCAGGTTGTTCTCCTTGCAGCCTGCCTGTTACAGTGTGCAGTTTAATAAACAGGCTAGTGGAGGCCCTGGGCACCTCAGGAGCCGCCTTCTCTGTTTCTTGGCCCCTTTAGAGAGCCTCACACCCTGCCCTCCCTTCCCCAGGTGAACCCCATTCAGCAGGCTTCTGGGAGCGGTAACTAAGCCGGGCGCCGGGCCTACCACCTGCTCGGTACTTTATAAAAGTTTAACCTTAACGGTGTAAATGAACTCCCATCATAAAGCAGCTGGAGCAGTGCATGCTGGGATGTATAAATTACAGGAGCCCTCTGAAGTTGTAATTGGAAATGGCAGCAACTGGAACGTTGAAAGAGGCCGGCCTCCCTGCGCTGAGAACAGCTATTCTCCACTTCCTTTCAAAAAGGCACACAGAACTGGGGCTGGCTGCGAAGAAAAGAATGTCCTCAGACTAAACTGAGCTCCTGGTTCCCCGCCCCAGATCCCACTTCCTGCCCCCCACTGTGCCTTTGGGCTTTGGAGGCGGCAGACCCCCACCCAGGCTGCAGACTGCAGACAGAGCGGAGGCCGTTGGGAATGAACTTGGCTTTGCACAGCCAATGAGGTCAGCTCCGGCTGGCTTTCCCAGGGAGGACCTCAGCATGGCTGTCTGCAGCTTGATCTCCAGGTGGAAACGGAGGTCTGCCTGGCGGTGGGGGTAGGGAACAGACCCTGGGGAGGGGAATGGGCTCTGGTGCGGGGTTAGGATGGTCTGGCTTCCTGTCACAGCTCCTGCTACCGGTGGTGGTGAGTCCCTGAGCGAGTCATTTCAGTTCAGCTGCCGTCCCCACCTGCACAATGGGAACACTGTGCAGTCACTTGGCCAGCACTCCGCAGAGTGCTGTTTTGACTCTGGCATGTTACAAAGGACGTTTGCTGATGAAGGCTGCAGCTCAGGTCGCTTGGACTTCAGTCTACTTTTAACAGTGCCTGGGTTAGTAGCCTTCCTCCTGTCCATCTCTCGTTCCTTCCTTTTTTTCTTTCTCTTTTACTATCCCTTTATCTTTCTCTCTGCCTCTTTCTTGCTCTGTCTCTCCTTTCTCTCACCCACCCTTCCCTTCCTTCCTTCCTCCCTCTCTCTTTCCCTTCTTTCTCTCCTTCTCTCTCTCCGTCTCTCTTTCCTCTTTCTTTCTTTCTTTCTTTCTTTCTTCCTTCCTTCCTTCCTTCCTTCCTTCCTTCCTTTCCTTCTTTCTTTCTTTCTTTCTTTCTTTCTTTCTTTCTTTCTTTCTTTCTTTCTTTCTTTCTTTCTTCTACCAGTACTAGGGTTTGAACCCAGGACCCAGTCATGGTCCCTAAGCTTTCTCACTCTACCACTTGAGCTACCCCTCCACTTCTGGCTTTTGGCTGGTTAATTCAAGATGACAGTCTCACAGACTTATCCATCCACTCTGGCTTCAAACTACAGTCTTCAGATTTTAGCCTCCTTAGTGGCTAGGATTACAAGCAGGAGCTACCAGTACTTGACTTGTACCCGAATCTCTAAAAACCAGTGAGCTGCTGTTGACCATGGACCACACCCTTAGAGCCAAGGGTGTGGCTTTTTTTTTTTTTTGGCCAGTCCTAGACTTGAACTCAGGGCCTGAGCACTGTCCTTGGACTTTCTCAAGACTGGAGCTCTACCACTTGAGCCTCAGCACCACTTCTGACTTTTTTCTAAGTATGTGGTACCGAGGAATTGAACCCGGGTCTTTGTGTATGCTAGGCAAGCACTCTACCACTAGGCCAAACTCCCCGCCCAGTATGGCATTTGATGCCATGATAAAGCATCTAGACAAATGGTGCCATTGACTGTACTGGCACTGGCCAGGTACCCCAGGGTGTTACTCAACCTGCATCATCACCGAGGAACAGACAAGAAATGCCAACTCTCCCTCATTACCCACCTTGTTGGCTTTAGAAACAAGCCCTGAGTCCAAAATGTGTCCAGCACCGGAGGCCAGGCTTCTGCACACTCAGGTAGGAGTCCTGGCCAGGATCACCTCCAGGAAAGGATAGCTTTTTTTGTGGGGGCGGGGGGGGTTGGCCTGGGACTTGAACTTGGAGCCTGGGCGCTATCCCTGGGTCTCTTCATAAATCAACACTAGCACTCCACCACTTGAGCCACAGCACCACTGATAGCTTTTTCTGAGTCATTTATTGGAGATAAGAGTCTCATGGACTTTTCTGCCCCAGCTGGCTTTGAACCACAGTCCTCAAATCTCAGCCTCCTAAGTAGCTAGAATTACAGGCATGAACCACTAGCTCCCGAGGGCAGGGTAGCTTTGAGAGTAGGTTAGTCAGCTCCAACACCAAAGCACCCTGGGCTCAGGCAGAGTGGAATTTGCTTAAAATACAGGTTCCAGGGCCCATTGAGGTATGTTGGATGAGTACCTGATCAGTATGTCTGTATAAATATTTCCCTTATTGATAAAAGCATTAAAAATAACCTAAATTCTAAATATGAGGATGTAGAATACTATACAGTCACAAAAATAATATGGAGGGGCCAGGAGTTTGGCCTAGTGGTTAAAGTGCTTGCCTAGCATGCACAAAGACCCGGGTTCGATTCCTCGGTACCGCATACATACAAAAAAAAAAAGCCGGAAGTGGTGCTGAGGCTCAAGTGGTAGAGCTCTAGCCTTGAGAAAGTCCAAGGACAGTGCTCAGGCCCTGAGCTCAAGCCCAGGACTGGCAAATAATAATAATAATAATAATAATAATAATAATAATAATAATATGGAATCCATCTTCTGCCTATGTAGTCGGGTCTTCAGTTGAAGGTTAAGCATTTAGAAGCAATTGTGCTGTGGAGCCTGTCTTCTGAGACTTGCAGAATACTTTGCAAAATCTTCCTAAGGAATCTGTTATTTGTTGATGGGCTTGGTGCCCCCATTCAAGTTCAAGTTTGAGTGTCCCTGGGAATAGCTTCCTTCCTGAGAGCTGTGGGGAAGGGCAAAACCCCCACTTCCTGCTCCCCAACCTTATACATAAAGTTTAGCCACTATCAAGCAATATCCAGACTTTGACTTGGTCCTGCTGTTGAATCTGGAGCCAGGGCTCCAGATTCTCAAAGCCAGAAGAAGAGAAAAAAAAGCCGGAAGTGGTGCTGAGGCTCAAGTGGTAGAGCGCTAGCCTTGAGAAAGTCCAAGGACAGTGCTCAGGCCCTGAGCTCAAGCCCAGGACTGGCAAAAACAAACAAACAAAAAAAACAAAAACAAAGAAGAAGGGGAAAATGTAAGCCTAAGTATGTCTGGTCCAGCACAATGACATCACTGCCTGAGGCCTCTCGCAGCCTGAGGCAGCCCAGCCTCCGCTTCACCTGCAGGGCTAACCTTCCCTCTGTCTCTCACCTCCTGGAAGTTCTGCTTACTATCTCTTCTGCCTTTTCCTTGTGATGACAAGGAGGGAAAGTGAAAGCAAGCTTGTAAGGGACAGAGTGCTAATTATATCACAGTATCATCCAGATACCCAAGCATAGAATCCAGAGCCTAGGCACAAAGGATGTGTTTTAGGGGATAATGGTGGATGAATGAGGCTATCAAGGACAGGACAAAGCCCAAAGCTTTGCATTGTGCTGGGTTGGGGTCCTTATCTGTAAAGTGCTGGGGATCTGAGAGGCCTGGACTTTGGTCTTCCCCAATCCTTTGGGCTCGAATCTTCTGGGGAGTCACATACCCTTAGACACCTGCTACCCTGCCTGGTTTTCAGAGTAATTTCTGCTCACTGAGACCATCTCTCCTGTCTGCTCTCCTGTCAGGCTCTCCAGGCAAAGCTTAAGCAAGGACAACCTGGCCTCCAGGCTTATGGCAGGATGGAGACATGTGATTTCTGGGACATGAATATGTCCCCTGACTGCAGAGGGCTGAGCACCTGAGCCGTCCTGTACCTGACATTAGCCTTCCCCTCACCCCCACCCCGTGCCCCGGACACCTCTGTGGCCTCCTGGTCAGGTGTCTGCCTTTTCATTCTTTGCCGGCTCCAACTGCCTTGTGAGCTCCCACCAGGCTTTGTGTCTGAGACCCCATTCCATCAGCCGCAGCAGCCTAGAGTCTCAGCCCTTTGAGCTACTGTTTTCCATTGAGTGGCTCTGTAGGGAGGGAGGAAGGATGGGAGAAATCCATTCAAGCATTTGTTTGAAAGACATTTAAGTAAACCCAGGAGATTTGTGTGGTCACATGTTTTCAGTCTTCTTTCAAAAGAGCGGATGGGTTTCTGGATCTCTCCCACCACCCACTTCCTTGCCTGAGAAGTACAAGAGGCCTGGGCTTCAGGAAGAATCACCGGGAGGGGGAAAGCACATCCCATGCCTGAAGATCAAAGCTGGTAGGGAGCTAGAGAAATTTGAGCCTGAGCTCTGGCTGCCCAGGCAGTACCAAGAGTGTGTTCCTGCAATGCCAGGAAAGCACCTTACAGGCCTCTGTGCACCCTCTGCCTGTTACCACCACAGGCGGCCCAGAGCAGGAATGAGGAGCTATGGTGATGCTCAGCACACAGGCCCAGGGCTGCAGCATGAGGCAGGCTTCTGCTGGCCAAGCACCCTTCACATGGGACCCTCACTGCCCACCTGACACTGGGGCAGGCAGGGGCGCTACAGCCGCAACGGAAAGAGGAGAGAGAGCTAAGCCATCCTTGCCTTCCTCTTGCCACACACCACGGTCAGCTCTGTCGTAAGTCTTCTCTGACGGTGTGACTGAGCGGCAAGTGGGTCCTACCCTGGCATCAGAGCCCTGGCATTGGTCTCAGGCAGTGGTGCTCCGGGGTCTGCTTTTGTCCCACCCTGGTCTTTGACCTTGGAGAGCGCCATTATCTCACTCTCCTCACATATATGGGTGGAGTGGTATGCCATACCAGCCGGGGAAGAGGAAGGAAAAGCAGATCCAGCCACAGCCACCAAAGACACCAATGTCCCTTCTGTGCACCTCAGGCAGGCCGCAGGGAGCTGGCCACGAAGCCGCTAGCCCAACCGGTCTGGCAGGTTTACAAACCTGGCCATTTCTCCTATTTCTCCAGGGCTGGGATGTCTTGCTGTGAGGCCTCGTCTCTGTCTCTCTCCAGCCTTTCTTGCCCCTCTGTGTTATTCCTGGCCTGGGCTTTGGTCCTCTCCCCATCCTTTCCATGTTGGGTTTGGGCAGGGAGGGTGGGGTGTCTGTGCCCCCATCCTCTGAGACCATAGAGATGGCAAGCCCTGGAAGCCAGGATGCCCGGCGCAATGGGGTGCAGGGAGATGGCGAGGGTTCTGGCTGCTGTGCTCATGGCCTCCATGCAGGGTTCAGTTCCACTGTGACTTCTGCATGCCCTCACCCGCCCGCCTGGCTCCCCTGTCAAGGAGCAGGAAATGGGGGTGGGGGAGCCCGGGTGTTCCTCTCGCCCCCTGCGGGAGGGGCTGGACGCCCCCTCGTAGGTGCCAGCGAGCAGAGCCTCCCCAGCGGTTGGTGCGGTTGCTGCGGGTGCCGGGATTTCCCTGGCTGAGTCACCCTCGGCCTGGCTGTGCCTCAGCCGAGGCAGGAGCTATTTGTGAAGGTGTCTGTGGTGACAGCGACTCACACGGTCCTAGGAGCGGGGCGAGTGGGGCGTTGGGCTCCATTTCCCTGTCAGGCTGTGGGCAGTGCCCCCTCCGCCGAGCTCTCAGTGCCACCCGTGCGTCCCAGCACAGGAGTAAGGGCCAGGGTCCCCACCATGGCGGGCTGCTCCCACAGATCCCCTGGGCCAAATGCCTTCCCCCATCTGTTCCTGCCAAGAGGCCAGGGGACAGGGGAGCCAGGGATGGCTCAGGAAGAGGCACTGGTGGGCCAGGCCGGGCCCTGTGAGTGACAGGAAGTGGGGTCAGCACGGTGACCTCTCCAGGGCCAAGGACCCTGAGAAGAAGGAGAAGCTGGAAGCTCCCTGCAGTCCCCCTTCCCCAGCAAATCCACCCGGGTCTATGTGCACTGAGGGGCAGGCAGGCGCGCCATCAGTAGGACGTGGGACGGAGGTGTCGCAATCACGGGCGTGGGGGGCGGGGGAGGAGGAGCAGACAGAACTGGAGTGCTTGGTGGCTTGCTAGCAGGCCTGTGGGGGTGGCAGCAGCGCTGCTGGGACAAGCTGGGGGTGGGGTGGGAGGTACAGTTCTGGGTGCCTGGCCCCAGAGCCCCTGCTTCCTTGTTGCCAGTGAGAAGGAAGGGTGGCCCCCTGGGCCCCTGGGTTGGATGGCAGGCTCCCCCAGTGACATTTGCAATCCTGGCACAGTTTGGATGTGGCAGGCTAGCTTCTTAGCTCTTAGCCCAGCAGCCCGGCCTGGTGAGAAATGCTGCTGTTTCTCTTGGCCTGGTGCCAGGGGGCAGCTGCTGGGACCGTGACAGCAGGGTGTCTAAATACCCACCAGCACATCTGGCCAGCTGACCTCACTCATTCCTCCACGTGCAGGCGGAGGAAGGAGCATGGCTGGGAGGCCCTGCTCGGCCTTCTGAGCCTTGCCTGGTTCCAAGCGTGGCACACTGAGCAGGATGGGAGCACCAAGGCTGAGCTGGCAGCATGTGGCACAAGGCGGGGTGGGGATGCCTGGACCTACAAAAGGCACTGTTTTCAAAAGGGATGTGTGGAGCCACTTAGGAGGACAGGGGAGAATCAAGTGGCCAAGGCTTTTTTTCCTATCTGAACACTATCAGCCAGAACTTCTCAGGACTGGGAATAAATAAACACACAATAAACAAATAAACAATAACCAAGAGTATTATTATCTTTATTGTTTTCATGTTTAAATTAACATTGTTTGGTTTTTTTTTTTTGCCAGTCCTGGGCTTGAGCTCAGGGCCTGAGCACTGTCCTTGGACTTTCTCAAGGCTAGAGCTCTACCACTTGAGCCTCAGCACCACTTCCAGCTTTTTTCTATGTATGTGATACCAAGGAATCGAACCCGGGTCTTCGCTCATGCTAGGCAAGCACTTTAACCACTAGGCCAGACTCCCGGCCCAAATTAACATTGTTTTGTGGACTTGCTTCCCCCTGGTGGCCCTGGAAGAGGCAGTCTGTCCCTCGTGTCCTGGGCTGGTTCCCTGGTCCCCATCTGCTAGAAGCAGGTCAGGCAGGGGCAGCCAGTGGGTCTGGGTGGGTAGGACAGGGCCTTGGTGCCTCTCCGTGGCCTCTGCCGGCTTGGCTAAACCGCCCACTCCCATCTGCAGAGGGGCGGCGCCGCCCTCCCCCGTTGGCTGGGAGACCTCGAGTGAGGAGCGCGTGTTCTCCAAGCATCTTGCTCACAGCAGATGGCAGCCACAACTGCCTTTCTCCCTGCAGTTCCGGTGCACTTCCCTTCTCTTGCTCACCCCCGGTTAACTTTGGTTTCTGTGTCTGGGAGACAAGGAGGCAGCCTGTAGGCCCCCAGAGTCTCCTGTGGTTGTGGGTGAAATGTGGTACATGTCGGGTGGACAGTTTCTAACCGAGTGGGACCCGTGTACTGGCACCGGCTTTCTTGGGGATGCTGGCTGACTCTGCGGGTCTTTGACCCAGTGTGCAGGCAGTATGGTCTGAGCCCAGCGAGGAAGCTGGGCTGGGCCTTGATTGATATTTCTCATGCAGCTGCTAGGCACCAGGTGCTGTGTAAGGTGCCAGGGTCCAGCCCTGCCTTCTAGCAGGGAGCCTGGAATAGAGGGCACCGATTGGTCCACCTGGGGCAGGGGCGGGGCTGGGGAATTGATGTATTTGGGTTAAGCCTGGAAATGCTGAAGCATTCCCTGGAGAACATTGAAAAGGGCATCTTGGGCCAAGAACAGCCTGTGCAAAGGCACAGAGGCATGAAAGCTCTCTGCTTGCAGAGCACTCAGCTATGGCACATGGTGGAGCAAAAGGAAGGGCACGCTGCCTTCTCTGGACCTGCTGTTCACCTCAGGACGAGACCACTTAGGGTCATCCAAACACACAAGACACAGACAGGAACCCACAGCGCCCCAGGTTTTTTTCGACGGTGAGAGTTTTATCCAGGGTTTGGAGCAGCCCTGCTAGCTCATCTTTCCCTGAGTGTGGCCTTGGAGGGTCACTCACTCTTGGCCCCATGTTCTGTCCTGGTTCCACCAGCATCCACGTGACAAGGGTGCTTGTCTGCCCCCAACCCTGTGCCATGTGCCCCCCCCAGGTGTCATTTCCACACCACAGGCCTTTGCCCTGTCACCTTGCTCTGAGCAAGGGGGTGGCTGGGGAGGGAGGGGAACAGGAGCCCAGGCCAGGCCCATTCTTCTCTATTGGTCAGCAGCACCTGGCCCCTCTTTGGGCAGTGTGACCAGAAAAGACCAGCACATTGATTCCTAGGTTACCTCCTCTCCCCCCGACCAAAAGACAGTGGCCAAATGGGACGGGTAGCAGTGATTACCACACTCAGTACCACCCGGCCACACGTCCTGTGCTGCCTCAACTGGCAGAGTGGAGGGCCCCGTGTTTGTTTTTCCCAGCCCGTGTTTCTCACACCTGCTTGACTATTTGCCAATGATTTGCCCTTGTGGAAGACAGGCAAAGCTGAGTAAGGTAGTCCACTGCTTCTGGACACCCAGAATTTCTGCAGACTCCATGCCTACTGCCCCATTAGCACAGTGCCCCCCTCTTCCTTCCCTCCCCCACAGCCTCTGACGCCACCCCAGCAGGGCCTGCCCTCGCCCACATAAAGCATATGACCTTGCAATGCCCAGGCCTGGCATGCCTTGCATGCTTGGACAGCAGCAGCCGTAGCAGCCACAGCTGGACTGTCGGTTAGGAGCAGGACGGGCCCCCAGGGCCCTGTGCTGGGGCTCTGGGCCCAGAGCATGGGGGTGTGAGGCAGCATCAATAGAACTTTTGTATGGCCAGGGCTGAGGACCACATGGCCCAAACCAGGAGCTCGAACAGACACATCTGCTCCCCGCTTTCCCAGAACAGCCTGTGTGCAGGCCCTCACCCTTCCTCCCAGCAGGAGATCCTGCCTTGATTCAGCATGTCCCAGTCCTGACCTTCTTTTCACCCCCTTTCAGATGAATTAGCCCCAGGAACTTAACACTTGAATATCCCCAGTGCTAAACCTGCCTCTGAGAGGCTGGCCTTCCAGCACCAATCCCAAAGCTGGTAGCTCATTGCTGGTGGCTCCCTGAGATCCCTGGGTGATGACAAAAGATTAGGCATCAGTGCCAGGAGAGATCTGGACTCCCAGGACCAAAAGGAGGCCCTATTTCTCTCACAGCTGGGAGTCCAAGGTGTGGCTGCATGAAACAGGCAAGGAACTGGATCCATCTCTTCCTGAAGCCATCCCGTCTGTAATGAGCCCCATGGGGTAGCTCTGGTCCTATTAGGAAGGACCTTCCTTTTTTTTGCCAGTCCTGGGCATGGGCTCAGGGTAAAGAGCACAGTCCTTGGGTTTTCTCAAGGGTAGAGCTCTACCACTTGAGCAACAGTACCCCTTATGGCTTTTTTCTATGAATGTGGTACTAAGGAATTGAACCCAGGTCTTTGTGCATGCTAGGCAAGCACTTTACCACTAGGCCAAACTCCCAGCCCCAGGACCCTCCTTTTTTAAATGGTGCTAATACTGTGGCTTGAAGCCAAGGCTTAGGCACTGTCCCTGAGCTTTGGCTCAAAGCTATCACTACTTAAGTGGCTTAGTTTTTCTTGTTTTGATTTTTGGTAGTTTAGTGGAAATAAATGTCTAACAGACTTTCCTGCCTTGACTAGATTTTGAACTACAATCCTCAGATCTCAGCCTCCTGAGCAGCTAGGATGACAGGCATGAGCCACTGGCTCTCAGCAGGAGGGGACTCATATATCACCCTGGAGTTGCCACCCTGCCTCGCATAGTGTCATTTGGCAAACCCAGAGCTGTGTGCTGTGACCTCTTCTTTCACTGGGTACCTACTTTCCAAAGCATGCTGGGACGAGCTATCCTCTAAATGGATGAAGAGTTCTGTAAACAGAGGGCAACTGGGAAAGAACATGGTGATAGCCTTTCCTGGTGGCATCGTGGCTGGAGGCAGCATGGTCTCTCCTGAGCTGGAATTGAGGAGGAAGCCTAACCTTGTGCCTGAAAGGAGACACCAGGGGTCCCAAGGCCACCCCTCAGTGGAAGAGCAGATTTAGAAGAAATAGAGTTCTGGTCTCCCTTCTTCAAGGATGGTGGAGAGAGGGGGATCAGGACATGGATTTGCAGATAGACCCAGGTCAGCCACTGCACAAGCCTTCTCTTCAGGCCTTTCTTCCTCTGGCAGCATGAATTCTTCACCTCCCCCCCACCTCCCCATGCAGCCAGTCCCCTTGTCATCCATGGCAGGTAAGAGGAAACCCAAGCTGGATGGTTCTACCAGCACACACACATGTTGTTTATGCTCCTCTTTTGGGAAGTGGAGCACAGAAAGGCTGCGACATGCCCCTGCCTGTGAAGTGACCAGATCGAGTTCCCGCTTGCATTCTCTGACCCCACGCCCCAGGCCCCATGCCTTTCCCACTCAGCTCCCACAGTTAAGTGCTAATAAATAAGCACATTAATACATAATTAATCCCACCTCCATCCCTCTGGCCTTTTCTCTGAGTGACACTCTGAGCACTTCCCAGACATGATTTCATGCATCCTGCCAGGACCCCAGGAGAGCTGCAAGGAGGTTTGGGGCAGACAGTGGGCTGGAACTGCCCTGATCATGGGACTTAAGGCCAGCCTTCCCTCCACCCCCAGGCTCAGCCCTGACACCCGCCCACTGCTCTTTCTCCCTCTTGGCCCTCTGCCTCTGGATAGGTGGTGCTCTCCTCCTCCAGCCCCCTCAGGATTGTGCAGGTGTGAGTGGGAGACTGAGAATGGGGCAGTGGGGGGGGGGGACAACAGGGAGCACAGGATCAACAGGAAGTAGCTGAGGCTCATTACAGTGCTTTCCTGCTAAGAAACCTCCTGACAGATGCGGGCCTCACATTCCCAGGAAGCTGGAGGAGGGAAGATTGGGGTCATGGAGGAAGGAGATAGAGTGAGCACCCAGAAAACAGCCCCACAAATCTATCACCCTTCCCTAGGGCTCAGGGAGGTGGCAGGTGCTCATCTCCTCATCATTATATGGAGAAGGGACCATGGCTTAGTGCCTCACCCAAGTTCCATGGAGTCGCTGAGTGGCTAGTTCTAAGGATCTTCAAAAATAGAGAAACCGGGGCTGGGAGTTTGGCCTAGTGGTAGAGTGCTTGCCTAGCATGCATGAAGACCCAGGTTCGATTCCTCAGTACCACATACATAGAAAAAAGCTGGAAATGGTGCTGAGCTCAAGCGGTGGAGCTCTAGCCTTGAAATAATCCCAAGGACAGTGCTCAGGCCCTGAGCTCAAGCCCAGGACTGGCAAAAAAAAAAAAAAATAGAGAAACCAGGCACAGTGGCTCATTCCTGTAATCCTAGCTACTTAGGAAACTGACATCTGAGGCAGCCTGGGAAGGCAAATTTGTAAGACTTATATCCAATTAAGTATCAGAAAAAGCCAGAAGTGGAGTTATCTGGCTCAAGTGGTAGGGTGCAAACACACACACACACACACACACACACACACACACAGGGGATACTTTCAAGGCTGGGCCACTGTGGTGATTGCAGACCATCTACCCTCCCCCCACCTCCCTGGCATGGCAGGGTCCTTGTGGAAGCCAGCAACTTGCTCAGCCTCCACATTCTCCAAAAGCAGGAGGAGTAAGCAAATCCTAGGAAGGCCATCTGGTCAATCTTTCACTCTCCATGGAAAGACCCCAGACTCTCAAAAGCTCTGTCTTCTTCCTCCTTGCTTCCTCCTAGGAGTCTTCTAACTGCTGGCTGCAGTTAAACTTGCTCAAATGCCCAGGACTAGGAGGTAGAGGGGAGCTTGGCTGGCCATTTCTGGAAAGACCTCAAGTCATAAGAGGTGATTCCAAGTGTCACCACAGGCCAATCACCCAACACCCCTTTCTGCCAATATTGCCTTCTCCTAAAGATGAAGATGCTGTGTTTATTCCCCACCTGGTCCAGTATGCTGGCTGAACACCAGTGCTCTACTGCATGGCTGCTGCAGGGGCAGGGCGGGGTTGTGCTTTGGAACTCAGCATCGCTTTAGATGATGAGAAAGCTCAAGGCTGGCAGTCTGGAGCCTTGGGCTCTGGGCTCTGCTCTGCACTGGCTTCTACACATTATCTGTCCCAGCCCCTTGGGGCTATGTTCAGAAATGGTTGCCCCTCCAGCTTCGGGGACTTGGTGAACTACTGCCACCTGCCAGGCCATTGGCTGGGTGCTGGGGACACAACAGGAAAGACAACAAAAACAACCTCTGCTCTGTGGAGCTGCACCTTGATGGAGGGGACCACATAATTAACAAGGCAGAATTAGATGATGCTAAGTGCTGAGAGGAAAAATGAAATAACAGTCTCGCCAAAGGGAGGGGCCTGGCTTTGTGAGACAGGCTGAGCAGTCCAATGAGGGGCCCTCTGTGCTAGAAACTGAATGACAGCTGGGAGCTGGACACAGACATCTAGGGATGAGGTGGATGTGAGGTGATGGCAGAGATACTGAGAAAAGACACACTTGGCTTGTTGAGGGGAAGCAGGAGGCTGTGTGCTTGGGAACAGGGTGAGCAAGGCAGTATGGAAGGTGGTGAGGGAACTGGAGTCCAGGTCCTGTAGGGACCCTCTTAAGCCAGCTTAAGAGGGACATTGCGGGGCTAGGAGTTCTACCTAGTGGTAGAGTGCTTGCCTAGCATGCATGAAGACCCGAGTTTGATTCCTTGGTACCACATACATAGAAGAAGCCGGAAGTGATGCTGTGGCTCAAGTGGTAGAGTGCTAGCTTTGAGAAAACCCAAGGACGGTGCTCAGGCCCTGAGGTTCAGCCCCAGGACTGCCCAAAAAAAAAAAAAAAGGAGGGATGGATGCCTGAATGGGTGGGTGAATAAATGGATAAATACATAGGTAGGTGGATGGATGGTTGGTTGATGGGCTAGCCAACAGATCTATTCCCAACTTACTTCCCTATGGGGGCTTCCATTTGCTCTGATTGTCCTTTGCCCGAGGTCATTGTCATGATCAGGTGTGAGTCGCAAGGAATTGACTTTCAGGAGAAACATCTCCACCCCAAACATGTCATGAGAACCCTCAGCTGTGGGAACTGAGCTCAGGGCCTAACCCTGAATGAGTGCCTGCCGTACAGCTGTCCTGGCTGCTTGTGCACGGACTAACCTGAGCCAAGACTCAGCTGGACTGGAATTCTTTGGGAGAAATATGTCACTTGGGGGGAGGAGCTGGAGGCAGGAAGCCTCGTGCCTCTGTTTCAAAGATGTCCCACCAGAATCCGGTTCCCTTCGTCACTCTGCTACCTATCACACAGGCCAAAAAGTCAGGGTTGCCCTTTACCGTACCTGCCTCTGCCACTGTTTGGTCTTATGGATCTCACTCTGGGTCCCTCCACATCCCTCAGGTCCAAAGCCTTGCCCAGGCTGCCCTGCAAAGCTTCTGACTCCCGTTTTCTGCCCCTGCCCACTGGCCTCTGCCTGCCATGTCCTGT
Organism: Megascapheus bottae; assembly: GCF_031878675.1. Lineage (NCBI taxonomy): Eukaryota > Metazoa > Chordata > Mammalia > Rodentia > Geomyidae > Megascapheus > Megascapheus bottae. Next base: position 7,114,880 of record NC_143524.1, on the reverse strand, counting down.
GAGCATGTCCCCATCATCCACTCCTGTGGCCCCTCTGCTCTGGCTCAGCTCCAGCCCCAAGGCATGTGCCTTCCCCTCCTTCTTCTGGCTCTGATGGGCATTCTGTAACCATAGAATGCAACAGTGTCCTGTGTCGCCTGCCCATGAAGTGGGTAGAAATCCCTATAGGAAACTATTAGGGATCCACAGCAATGTTCCCCAGGACTGGAGTCTCTATCACTTCTAGGCCAAGGCCCTGCAATGGTTGAGGCCAACTGTCGAACTCTAAGGATGCTCTCATCAGCCAGGATCCACTGGAAACAGGGAGGGAGGGGCCCCCAGGAGGCCTCACAGCCCACGATTCTAGGTCATCTCCTGCACCATCCAGAGACAGGAGTGGTATTTATAGCTGCCAGCGGCCACTGAGGGTGGAGAAGTCAGCACGGGCTGTGACGCAGGCCAACCCCCCCACCTCCCACCACCATCCCCCATTCCTGGGAGGTGAAGGGAGGGCTGTGCCTGCTGAGGCAGCAGCTATTGTCACATTGCTTCCCAGAGCCCCTGAGGAGATGAGGTGCCACTTTCAGCCTGGCAGGAGCCTCAGAATCTGCCAGTCTCGCCAGGACCTTGTCTGACTTGTGAGCCCCAGGTGGGCATCCCATTAACACTCAGGACCTGCCCTGCCCCTCTCCCACATGTGGCATGCTGGCTCCTACTTTGCCAGTTTTGTCCCCTGGAGTTAGTGCAGCCTGGCTGACCTCCCAGGGGCCAGCAGGCTCAGCACAGACGCAGCCTCTTCCCACTGTGCATGGTAGAGGGGCCAAAGGTACTAGCCCCAGGCTGACAGGGACGAGCTTGCTAAATACCTGCCTCCACCCTGCTGTGGCCCTGCTAAGTGCCAGCAGAGTGACACACAGGCTGGAGAGGTGGCTCTGGCTCCTCCTGCTCCTCCTGCCATGCCACCCTGAAAGCTACTGTGTGCCAAGGCTGGGCCACCCAGCTCCCAGCAGTTGCTACCACTTGGAATCACAAATGTCCTGGGTCAGCCTTTACCAACCAAGGACTAAAGGGGAACAGCAGAGGGTCCAGCCTTGGAATGATCAGGCAGAAGGCTGACATCCTGGGGTGCAGTTTGGGATTTTCTCTGTCATGGAGACCTGCTTCCCTCCTCAGCTCCCGTGCCCCCCCCCCGGCCACCATTTCCCACCCCTTGGTTTCTCCAAGCCTGTGGCCCATCCCCTAGGCCAGAGTCACCCCCAGCCTGCAGTAGGAACAGAGATGATACAGATCCCCCAGAAAGTGGACCACAGGCTGACCCATTGAGGCTGGAGCTTGGGGACCACCGGGGACAGTCACCTGCACAGGGGGTAGAGGAGGAAATGCTCACAAACCTAGGCAGTTCTTGGGGGGGGGGCAGGTTTTCTCGCTGGCAGAGATGGGTGGAGTGTGTATGGAGGGGTGCTGGTGTTCGTGGCAAGACCCATGAGGTAGGCTGCTTGGTGATGAGCTTTATGGCTACTGGTTGAGAGCTTTAATTTTAGTTAAGAGGCATTTAGGAGCCAATATACTTTTGAAAAGGGGACTAATTGAATCAAGATTGTGCTCCTGTAGCGCATGATACCAAGCACCCTGTGTGGCAGAACCTGTTCTCAACACTCGGGTCCTTTTAACTTGCTTCGTCTCACCACAGCCCACCAGGGAACTCCTGTTATCTTTGTCACCACCACCACCACCACCATCATCATCATCATCATCATCAATCATCCCCCACACACAGGACAAGGAAATGGTAGTTGACTCATTCAAGGAAGCAGGGAAATAGCTAGCTCTTGCTTGTGCTTTGATGTCACAGCCCAGTGTGAGGCTGAGAAATTAGATTCTGGACCCAGGATCAGTCCTATTATCTACACGCAGCCCCTTCTCCAAGGCCTGCATAACCAGTGCTTGGGTCCGGCTTTGTCTGCTCACGGGTGGGAATGGGCAGTTTTAGGATTACCAAGTTACCCCTTTTGTGAATCCTGGCTCAGTCGACAGGAGGAGACACCCGGGCACCTGTGCAACGCCCTGAACCCCTCTTCTCTAAAACACAAGGCCAGAGGGGCTTACAAGCTCATCCTGACAGTTGCTTTGGGGCATGAGGCTGTTTTTCCAAGGCAAAGCGATCAGGAGCTAAAAGCAGCTACAAATGACATGGACTCCAAGCCCCAGGGGCCTTGTCTGCTCTCACCATCTCCCTTCCTCCAGGCCCCCCTCATGGACACAGAAGCAAGGAGGGCCACTGAGCCACAGTCTGGGTGATTAGTGACAGTGGATGTTACCTCCCCCTCTGAGCACCCTGGTGGCCAGGAAATGCTGGCCCTTGGTGTGGCCTGCCATAGCTCTGCAGACCTCCTCCCCTGGGAACGAGCTCATATTTCACTGTCACTGGATCTCTGCTTGCTCTAGAGATGCCCAGGGAGTGGTTAAAATGGAAACCCAATAGCCTGAGTGGCCAGCTTGTGCCCTAGATGGCTGTGCTTCCCCCAAGACGCCTGATCTGAGGACCTGGGGCCCATACCACCTCCATGGTCTGGAGAGGCTATCCCCATCTTTGAACAGCATGCACTCAAACAAGCCGGCTCCCAGGGCCAGCCTCAGCCTGAGGAGATGGAGCCCAGATATCACGCGGGGTATCTTAGGAGTGGTGACTTGGGGGGGGGGGATCCCAGAGGGGAGGAGTCAAGCTAAATGTTCCCACTTAACACCTCATTAACAGCCTCATTAGGGGGCCCCTAATGAAGTGGAAGGTGCTAATCCCTTTTGGAGGTGTCACCAGAGGACAGTCAGCACTGCAGAAAATGGAGCTCTGCTGAGGCTCCGAGAAGGACAGGCTGATGGTGACGTTAGACTGGGCAGAAGGTTTGAGAGGTGGGCTTCATGAGTTTGGGACACCCTGCAGTGGGACACCCTGAACTATTCACTATCTTTCTCTCTCTCTCTCTCTCTCTCTCTCCTACACACACACACACACACACACACACACACACACACACACACACACACGACATCTCTGCAGGAATACAGGACTTAGTCCTTGGTCTATTCTGGGTGAGCTGTCCCTAAGTGGGGAGGTGGGGTCCCATCTCCTTGATTTGTGAGTTCAAGATAGCAGAGCCCCCAGAGAGCTTCTTGGAGATGCTAGAAAGGTGGGTCCAGACCCACAGGGATCACCAGGAATTTGGGGCAGGGCTTTCTGCTTGGGAGAGCTGACCCACATGGAGGAGAGGCAGAGTCATCACAAGGGCAAGGGGCTTGGTGGCATGAAGCAAACTGGGGAGATCGGATGGTTAAATCCCAACAGAAGCCCCGCCCCAGCCCCAGCTTCCCTTGAGCCAGGCTCTCTCTATGCATAATTAAATTTGCTCCTCGTGATTCTGCCTCATCCCACTAGAAGGAAATAGAGCCTTCGAGAAGTGAGGGGTCACAGACACAGAGAAAGGATAGAACTCAAGAGTTCATCTACTCAGGGGTTGAACTAGCAGCCACCCTCTATGTATTTGGCAGGAAAGAGCCAGCAGAGGTGTGCTAGAACCTGAGGAAGGCGAGAAGACCACTGGATAAGATAGGAAGGACCCAGGCCAAGATGTGTGCCTGTCTGCTTGCCTCTCACCCCAAGGAGCACACTGGCAGCCCGGAAGTACCTGCTGGTGGATAGGAAGAAGGCTCAGGACCTGGGCTGCCACCTGAGGCCAGCAGGGCTGGCATGTCTGGGCTCCTCCAGGACACCAGGATAAGCAACAGTCTTTCTGCAATAAATGCTTGTCTCCTTCAAGGGAAGAAACAAAGCTAGGCCTGGTCATTGCTCAGAGGGCCCAGTGCACTCAGGCCCTAAGTCCCAGGAGGAGAGGCTGGAGGAGGCCAGGGTAAGAGAGAGCCTAGCCTGGCTGCACAGGGCTGGCCCCATCACTCTCCCAGGGCCTCCCTCCCTCCTCATTCCCCAGCAGCCAGCCGCCCTTCCAGAGCAGCCAGCAGGAAACGAAAGGCCCCAATTGATTCCTGGGGAGTTGGCTAGTGGCAGTGGCAGGGCCTGTGGCAGATGGCAAATTCTGCTCATTGTAGAGGACTGGAAAATAATTAGTGTGAGAAAGAGAAGCTGGAGCTGGGTGATAAATGGAGCCTGGGGAGGGCTCAAGAGGAGGGGCAGAGCTCAGAGGCCTGAGCCTCAAGCCTGTCCTCAACTCTCGGCCTCCTGAGTCGCTGAGATTTTAGAGGTAAGCCACCTACAACTGGCCATGACATACAGTTTTGATGATGATGATGATGATGATGATGATGATGAACACATAGCCAAATGGTTGGAACTGTTTTCGATCCAGCCCAGGTAAGCACTGGCATCACACCAGTGGGTCATCTGACCCTCAGATGGCTCTTTGGTATGAAAGGGTCTCTCTGTCTGCAACCCACTTTGTTTTTTTTGTTTGTTTGTTTTTTTGCCAGTCCTGGGCTTGAGCTTAGGGCCTGAGCACTGTCCTTGGACTTTCTCAAGGCTAGAGCTCTACCACTTGAGCCTCAGCACCACTTCTGGCTTTTTTCTATATATGTGGTACCGAGGAATCGAACCCGGGTCTTCATGCATGCTAGGCAAGCACTTTAACCACTAGGCCAAACTCCCGGCCCTGCAACCCACTTTGGGTACACAGAACCTAACACATAGAAAGCCTGACACTGCTGCTGGCTTAGAGGGTGATTAACTTCTTGGAACATCAGTTTCCCCATCCATGAGAGGGGGTGAGGAGCACAGGAAGCACAGCCTGTTATTTCAAAGGCATTGCTGGCGTGGGGATGGGGCGGGTGTCCTCATCCTCTGACCCTAGGCGACACACAGGGACAGGACAGGGTAGCAGCTCCCATGCTTGCTTCAGGGGCCAGGGCGTGTGAGGACCCCTCTCGTGCTGAGAGCCTGCCCCGGCCCCAGGCAGGCTCCGCTCTGCCTTCTGCGCCAGCACAGCTGATGTGTGAAACGCAACAGCTTTCAGGTCCCTAACTTGGGTTGCACACACCCGGGCACAGGCTGGTGCCGCATGTGGCCCCCAGCCCACACGGCTTTCTCTGTCCTATCGCCTCTTCTGCCGCATTCTCCCTTCCTGAGCTCTCCCAGGCCAGCCCCGATGGGCTGCAGACCTAGGAAAAAGGGAAGGCACCCAGGTAGGTGGACCGTGGGTGTCTGTGGGTACCTGAGAACCAGGAGACTGACTGACAGGCAGAGAAAATCTCAGGGAGGCCATTTGAGATCCCAGTAGGCAAATCATTTTTTCTCTTGGCCTCAGTTTCTTCACCTACAGAGTAGGAGTGATGCCTTCATGCAGCCCATGAATTGGGAACATAGTGGCAAAAAGTGTTTCTACTGCTGTTTTCTCCCAGCCCCCCAGGATGCCCTGGGCTCAGTCGTTCCTCTGTACTGTAAGAATCCTCTTGGTCAGGGTGGTCTGCTTTTGTGTCTGAGGTCAGGCAAAGACTGGGGAGCTCTTTATGGGCTCTGGGGCCGAGCTAACCACCCAGTGAGACAAGGCCAAAGGCCAACTCCTGAGCCCAGAAGCAGGCAGCTTCCAGTGAATCCAGTACCTCAGGCTGCATGGGAAAGTTGAGATGAGGTCTCTGAACTAGGCTTTGTAGCCTTGAGCAAGTCATGTTACCCCTTGGTTAAAATATGGATAACAGAGGTACCTCTATCTCAGTGTCGCGGGACGCTGAGCAGTGGCAGGCATTTCTGGAGTGTTAGAAGAAGCTGGCTAACCAAGTTCATGTTCTCCCTCACCCCATCATCTGGGGCCACGCCACAGGCACCCACACTGCTTTGGATTGCTCTATCTCCTCCTCCTGCTCTGTCTATGTAAGAGAAGGCCTAGGAAGTTAAGGAGCTGCAATTCACCCACCCCTGAAGCCTCAGCCTGGTTGGTAAGCCCCACCCCTTAGTGGGTGGAGCCTCTCTTCTGTGGCCTTCCACCGGCCCAGCCCCACTGCCTGAAGCCCAGCACCATTGCCGTTAGTCTCCCCCCCCACACACACACCATCAGGCACATCACCAATACTAGCCAAGCCCTCAAACCCAGCATAGGTGGTCAGCACCAGGCAGAGAAGGCTTCATCGTGGAAGTGGGAGCCTACGCTGTCCCCTCAGGGCACTGGAAACCAATCCCTGCCCTCTCAGCCCCTGGCCAGTGGCCCCTTTGTTTCCAGTGATACCTTTGTATGCAGCAAGCTAACTGTGAGAGTCATTGCAGCACCCAGACTTCATGCTTAACTCAGAGGCACTGAGACCCAGGACTGAGAGATTCTAGGGAATGGCCCCATCACCGGGCTTGTCAGGCAGGATGTGGCTCTGGACCTGTGAGTCGTCTCCTTCCTTAGCAGGACTGACTGGGGGGACATGGGGAGAGTGACAGTTGCCCACTGACTACTGGACAGGCACTTGGCTGAGGTCTTCTCTGGGATTCGTTTCCTTGGTGGAAGCTGGTAAGTTTTACTGGCTTCTGCGAGCTGTGCATTGCCAGGGTCTCCACTCTGGTGCCCTATAGGACACTGCGAATGATGTCACTCTGGGGACTCGGAGGCAGTGGGCTGGCTCAGGGACACTGGGGGCACACAAGATGCATGTTTTGGGAAAAGCCTCAAGCCAGTTCTTTCCTGAGCCTCAGTTTCCTCATCTGTAAAAGGGGGAATGCAGACCACCTAAGGATGGAAGGAAGCTATCAAAGAGGGTTTCCAAGAGGAAATGACTTCTTTTTTTTTTATCAGTCCGGGAGCTTGAACTCAGGGCCTGAGCACTGTCCTTGGACTTTCTCAAGGCCAGAGCTCTCCCACTTGAGCCATAGCACCACTTCCAGCTTTTTCTATGTATGTGGTACCAAGGAGTCGAACCTGGGTCTTTGTACGTACTAGGCGAGCACTCTACCACTAGGCCAAACTCCCGGCCCTGAGGAGGTGACTTCTGGCTGGCCTAGAAAGATGAGGAGAAGAGCCAGCCCAAGGGAGACCAAAGAAACCAATGATGTGTGTTTGGAGGGTGATCAGCCTGGGGGGGGGGGCATTTCTGGGAGGGAGGACCAGGGGGACAAATGTCTGAGGCTAGCTGCCTACATTCTCCAAAGTGCAATGCAGGGTGACAATGTCACTTTCAGGTCACAGAGTGGGGGGGAGAGGGGACTAAGGACACACGCTCTAAAAACGACTGCATCCTGAGGCTGGGTTCGGCATGCATGTCACTCCTCCTCTTTGTGCCCCAGCTGCCTCACTTCTAAAGAGGGACTAAAAAAAGAATACCCACCTCAGCGCTGTCACAAGGACCAGTCCACTCCTCCATGTCACCATAAGCAAGTGCTTCTCCCATTATTAACTGAGAACGAGGAGCTGGGCGCCGGTGGCTGTAATCCTAGCTACTCAGGAGGCTGAGATCTAAGGACCAAGGTCTGAAGCCAGCCTGGGCTGGGAAGTCCATGGGAAGTTTATCTCCAATAAACTACTCAGAGAAAGCTGGAAGTGGAGGGGTGGCTCAAGTGGTAGAGCACTAGCCTTGAACGAAAGAAGCACAGGGACAGCGCCCAGGCCTTGAATTCAAGTCTCAGGACTAGCAAAAAGAAAAAGAATAAAAGAGAAAAGGAAAAACAAAAAGATCACAGCTTCAAGATTTTGCCCTGATACCTTCCAAAAATGCAGGGCACTGAGCAGACAGTGGGCTCTGTTCACTCCTGTGCCACCCAGGGCCCTCAGCCAGGCAGGAATGTTGTCAAGTTAGAAAGCCTCAGGATGATCCCGTGGCCAGATGAGTTACTCCGTTACTCCAGGGACTGAACCCTTCGTAGCTCACCTGTAGGTCTTGGGGTATCACAGCAAGTTTTAAAGTGTATGGGAGGAGGGGTGATGTGCATGTAAAAAAAAAAAGAAGTTTGCCTTGGTAGGAGGAACTGCCAGGATGGTTAAGACTTAACCCCAGGCCTGAGACATCGAAGCTGAGCATCTAGAGGGACAGAGAGGCCTCACCCAGCCACATGAGGGGTGTTCCTGGTACCCCCACTCATGACTGCTTTGGTGGGGGGACAGCTAGAAGTCTGAGGGGTCCCCATCAGTACCCATGGGACCCCCTGTTGGAGGGTTCCCATCCTTCCTTGGGGTGTTGAGGCAATTCTTGGGGGAGGGGAGGCGAGCTGGAGGTGATACACAGCCCCAGGCCAGGAAGTAGCCTCTGCCCGCCCCTGCAGGGACATTTCCCCGCGATGAAATCACAGCCCCAGCCAGGGAACAAGCCCCTCATTGTGATGAGCTGGGGGTCTTCAGAGAAAGGGGCCTTTCACGCTCTTAAAAATAGCAGTCCTGAGATCTATGAATCTGTGCCCGTGTCGCACAGACTCCATCCCCCCACACCCCAGACCATGACCTGTGGGTGACCAGCCCGAGACTCTGGTTTCAGGGCTGGCGGAGGGTACTGGCTCACCAGGGGCTCCCATGCCCTCCCTCCACCCCCCTCCATGGCCTTTGGCACTCCTCCAGCCAGACCCAGGGCTCTGTAGATTTTTTTTTTGGGGGGGGGGGTCTTGGGGCTTGGACTCTGGGCCTGAGCACTGTCTCTGAGCTCTTCAGTTCACAGCCACTGCCCTGCCCCTGGGCCTGGGTGCTGTCCCTGAGCTCTTCAGCTCAAGGCTACGGCCCTACCCCTTGAGCCACACACAGCACCACTGCTGGTTTTCTAGTGGATAATTGGAGTCTCACAGTCTTTAGTGCCTGGGCCAGCTTTGAACCACGATCCTCAGATCTCAGCCTCCTGAGTAGCTAGGATTACAGGCGTGAGCCACTGCGCCTGGTGGTTCTACAGATTTCTGTGATACACACCAGAATTTCAGGAGCTAGGCATTCACAAATGAGGCAACCGAGGCACAAATAGGAACTCACACCGTACTACAGGTGATACAGCCTGGATTACAAGTCAAGCAACATGGCCTGGAGGCCCTCCCTTGTGTCTAGGCCTGGTGCAGGCTGCAAGGGGCAGGGACCCCATGCCAGTAACAGGGTACCAGTAGGGTCAGTCCCATACCTGACCCTGCCTGTTAGCCATAGGCTGGAGACCCCCCTGCTCTTGACCATATCACTCCAGTATCTTACTCCTGTAGGGCCCTGACTTACTTTCCCAGCCTTGAGTGCCGGGAGGGCACTGCTGGATAGGGCAGAGGGCTCATAGTGGGCATTCCTGGGGTGCCTGTGAGCTGAAGAAATAGGTAGCCCTTTTAGACTTTTCAAAGGGGAAGGGAGAGAAGACGAGGCCCTCAGTGTGACTAGAAAGGGCTGTCCTTGCAGGGTGCCAGTGGCTCCTGCCTGAAATCCTAGCTACTCAGAAGGCTGAGATCTAAGGATCCCAGCTCAAAGCCAGCCCGGACAGGAAAGTCTATGACACAGGCTCCTCTACAATGAACCGCCAGAAAATGAGAAGTGGTGCTGTGGCTCAAAGTGGTAGAGTGCTAGCCTTGAACAGAAGAGCTCAGGGACAGCGCTGAAGCCCTGAGTTCAAGACCCATGACTGCCCAGAGAGAAAGAGAGGGGAGTCCCATCCTTAGGGTCCTTTGGACGAGGTACACAGGGCTGCTAGTGGCGGCAGGATAAGGGGCAGTCCAGACAGGCGCGACCCTTGAGGCCGGCAGTCCCATGGCTCCTTCTCTTTCATGATTGGATTGGGGAGCAGTGCAGAGCCGGCTAACCTGCCCTCTCTGAATACACGTCACTTGTAGAGGGAGTGGGGGCTCAGCACCCCGCTAAGCCTGACACACCCCCACCCCCACTCAGCCTCTGTGAGCCACCCGCAGGCTGGGTGCAGGCGAGAAAGCCAGCTGTTGGCAGCACTGCCTTGCCCCAACCTTGTTGCCACCCACGGTGCGCCCCCCCTTCCTGTCCCATATCATCCAGCCCAAGCCATGAAGTTGTCACAGATGCAGCCAAAGCCTCTAAGCCCCCCTGCAGACCCCATACCCCCGTCTACCCCCGACACACCCCTGGCCACCCGGGCACCGCAGCTCGATGGCCCCGCATCCTTCTCCCGGCTTTCCCAGAATCGCTCCGACTCCTCCTCGAGAGTGAGATGATGTCACTTCCTGAGGGGGGAGGAGTAGGCACGACCCCAGCAGGCCAGCCCGCCAGGCCGCCAGCTCCCCGGAGCAGCCCGGGAGTGGCCGCATGAAGCCGCGGCGCCCGGGAGAGGGCGGCAGGCCGGGCTGGGCATGCTGGCCCGCCACCCGGCCCCATGCCCCATCGCCCATCCTGAGGCTGTGCTCCCAGGCCAGGCAAGACTTGTCTGCATCCTTCCCTAGTGATGCCCGTTTCCGAGGACACACGTTTCCCCCGGAGCCATCAGCGGGGAGAGAAGGATCTGCCGCCCGCCGCCCCTGGACTGGGTGTCATGTAAGCCTCTGGCAGCTTGGGGTGGGGGGGAGCTGCCTGCCTGCAGGGAGCTCAGCTGCCCACACCAGGGGCCCCTCTAGAGCGTGCAGTACAGGCCACCCTGACTGTCCTCCAGGAAATCTGCCTGGACCAACCCTCCCTCCCATGATGCTACCCATCTGTGGGCTCTCCACGGGACCCCAGGGTCCTGGCTTGTGGCTACTTCGGATCGAACAACTTTAGAGAGCTGGGCACGAGGCGTGAAGGATTCTGGGCTCTGGGTGAGCATGCAGAGGCATTGCTTTTCCTCCAAGGAGGGGCAGAAGATGCCCCCAATACTCCTGACAAGTCACCATCTGGTCCTTCCCGCCCCAGAGCTGTGGCGGCTCTGGTCGAAGACACCCAGAGTCAGGTGACCAAGTCAGAGAACTGTTTGCAGGGCCCTGGAAGAGCAAGGAAATGAAGACGTCGTTCAGCCAAGACTTACTGAGCACCTACTGTGTGCGAAGCCCCAGCCATGACCATCACATCCTACTATCTGTCCCCAAGGCCTTCAGCCCTTCTCACACCCTGCCAGGCGCCATGCTGTGCCATGGGGTGTTTTTTCTTGGCCTTAGAAGCCAGACCCCAAGGGCAGTGCACTGGATTGGATCTCCTTGTAGAAAGGAAATTAGGGGTGTGAGGTCCTAGGGCTGTGCTGATGCCACGCAGAAGGCGGAAGTGGGCCCAGCTACTACTGTTGGGGTAACTTCAGGCATTGCCAGAGTAGGGGACAGCAGTGACCCTAACACAGCTGAAGTTTGTGTGTCCCATAGCCAAGGGCCTTGGTGTGGACTTTGAGTGTTGACATGGCTGGAGGCGGCTCCTCCCTGGGGATGGGTGAGAATGGCCAGTGCCTGGAGGTCCCCTGGTGATGGGTAGGGACTTAGAGGGCTCAGATCACTGTGCTGCTGAGCACAGCTGGGACCGGCCCTGTGGCTCCAGATTAGTGGCCTTGTGTGTCCTAGCACACCTGGGCAGCTGCAGCATCGTGTGTGTGTGTGTGTGTGTGTGTGTGTGTGAATCCGTCTGTCTGTCTGTCCGTGTCTGCGTGCACACATTGATACTGGGGTTTGAACTCAGTGTCCCTTAACTTTTTCATTCAAGGCTAGCACTCTGTCTCTTGAACCACAGCTTCATTTCTGGCTTTTTGCTGGTTAATTGGAGATAAGAGTCACATAGATTTTCCTGCTCTGGCTGGCTTTGAACCTCCATCCTCAGATCTCAGCCCCTGAGTAGCTAAGATTACAGGTGTGAGCCAGGCTTTGAGTGTGGGTTTTTTTTTTGCTTGTTTTCAGGAGGTGAGCGCCAGGCCCGCTGAGCCTCCCAGAGCCCCCAGCCATGCCCGGGATTGTGGTATTCCGGCGGCGCTGGTCTGTGGGCAGCGATGATCTTGTCCTGCCAGCCATCTTCCTCTTCCTCCTGCACACTACCTGGTGAGTCCCCGACTGGAGACTGTCCCGCTCCCTGGAGACGTAGTTGGGGTACTCTGGACTCTGGGGAAGTATCCACATGGAGACACCCCTTCCGGGCTGTTGTCATCCCTGAACTGAGCACAATCACCACTGCTGTGTCCCCAAGCTGACCATGTTCTGATGTCTTCTGTTCTTATGGGGAGGGGGGAGATGCCTGCTACCCCCTCCTTCTGCTGAGCCTGGGCTCGGCACGTGGTGGGTGCGGAGGCGTCGAACCCAGCTGACCTGCGCCCTCCGCAGGTTCGTGATCCTGTCCGTGGTGCTCTTTGGCCTGGTCTACAACCCGCACGAGGCCTGCTCCCTGAACCTGGTGGACCACGGCCGCGGCTACCTGGGCATACTGCTGAGCTGCATGATCGCGGAGATGGCCATCATCTGGCTGAGCATGCGCGGGGGCATCCTGTACACAGAGCCCCGAGACTCCATGCAGTACGTGCTCTACGTGCGCCTGGGTAAGGGCCGCCTGCCTCCGGCTGCTCCTGTGTCCTCCTGTGCCCCCTGTGTCCCTTCCACCCAGAGTCACGGGGCACAGGTCCAACTGCCAGACCCCCGGCTAGCACAATGGCGGCGTAGGGGTGGGGGCAGGTGGAAGCCAGGCCAATGTATGTCCTGTAAATAAAGTTCTACTGAAACGTACACCCATGCATGCATGTATCCTCTCGGGCCGCTCCAGTTCTCCTCTGGCAGAACCAAGCACTTGCTTCTAAGTCTGTGAGACCACAAAGTCTGAAATAGCTGCTCTTTAGGGCTTGAACTCAGGGCCCGGGTGCTGTCCCTGAGTTGTTGGTTTTTTCTCAAGGCTAGTGCTCTACCACTTGAGCCATAACTCCATTCCTGGCTTTTTGTTGGTTAATTAGAGATAGGAATCTTAGCTCTACTGAGCTGGCTTCAAACCAGGATCCTCAGATCTCAGCCTCTTGAAAAGCTAGGATTACAGGCCTGAGCCACCAGTGCCAGCCTTCCAGCTTCTATTTCAAACCATGAGCATCTCTGCAAAGCTCATTGGTTTTATGATCCTTTCCAAACAGCCCTGCCCTTTCCTGGGAAGTTCCACTCCTCCCCAAGAGCCACCCAGACCCAGCTGTCTCTCCCACTTCTGTGTGTTAGCCCAGGAGCAAGTAGTGGCAGCCTCATTTGGTAGATGAGGTCACTGGGTCCCCGGGAATTAATGAGCTCTCTCAAGGTCACACAGCTAGGGAAATATGAAAGTGTCCGAGCTGGGATTTGAATCCAGGCTGTCTGGCTCCACAGTGCCCTTTGCCAGGTTTCCAGATTTTCTGCCCAATCCCAGATCCAGGCCCTGGGCTTGGTGGTACAGACATAAGCAGCCTGGCTACCAGGCCTCCTTACATGTCCCCTCCTCAGCTCCAGAGGTTTCTCACTGCTTTCATGGGATGGACACTCACCTAAACCTCAGGTGGTCTTGGGGCCTGGCTGTACCTCCCATCCTGTAGATGAAGAAGCCTAGCCTCAGAGATGCCTGCTTCCACAGCACATGCATCCAGAATGCTGAAAAGGCAGAGATGCATCTGCAACCATGGCTCACGCCCGTCATCCCAACTGCTAAGGAGGCTGAGATCTGAGAGTCACAGTTCAGATCCAGCTGAGACAGAAAAGTCTATGAGACGCTTATCTCCAATTAATCACAGAAAAAAAACAGAAGTGAAACTGGCTCAAGTGATAGAGCATCAACCTGAGTGAAAAAGCTCAGGGACAGCACCTAGGCCCTGAGTTAAAGTCCCAGTAAGGGCATGTAAATAAATTTAATTAATTAACTAATTTAAATAGAGGTGTACATCTTCCTCATCCATCTCTATAGTCCCCTTCACTGAGTACACTGGGGACATGAGAGCACCAGGCAGGGGACCAGGACAGAATGGAGGAGGAGGGACAACCTCAGGGCCCACAGGGTACCCCCACTTCCCACTCTGGAAGCAGAGCTGGCCCTGCAGAGGAGGGCTCAGGCCAAGGCTTCTGGGCCCTTCCTTGGTGGGCAGATGGGGCCCCCCTTCAGCCAGGGCCTGCTCTCCTCGCAGCCATCCTGGTGATCGAGTTCATCTACGCCATCGTGGGTATCGTGTGGCTCACCCAGTACTACACCTCCTGCAATGACCTCACTGCCAAGAACGTCACCCTTGGTATGAGTCCCCAGGTCCCTCCACCCCCTCCCTCGCCACTGCTGCCTCAGTCAGCTCTGGGGGTGGGGGCGATGGGACCAGCGCGGGCAGAAAGGGGCTCCATATGGGTGGATGGGCGCTGTGAGGACGCTGGCCGGTCCCCCGGGGGAGGCCGCTCCTCCATCCCCTTGGGGACCCTTGTGTGGGCAGCTTGGGCTCAGCTCCTCCTTAGTGGCCCACAGAGCTGCCTGCTCCGCGCCATGGTGGGTCTTGGGGCTGTGTTTGAGGAAAGTTGGGTCAATGGCTTCCTAGCCTTGCTTAACCTCCAGGAACTATTCGGGGCCGATGGTGCAGGGACGCGTCCCCAATAGCTCCACCTCTCCACAGGGATGGTCGTCTGCAACTGGGTGGTCATCCTCAGCGTCTGCATCACCGTCCTCTGCGTCTTCGACCCCACGGGCCGCACCTTCGTCAAGCTACGGGCCACCAAGAGGAGGCAACGGAACCTGAGGACCTACAACCTGCGGTCAGTCGGCTGGCTGGGAAGGGGGCGGGCAGCTCCCTCCGCTGACCAGCAGGCAGAGCTGAGGTTCAGCCAGGCTGTGGGTGTGTGAGACAGACCTCATCTCTGGCTGCCTCGGTGTCTTTGTAAGTCACAGTTCCTGCCCAGCGGGGTTGTCTGGAACCTTCCATAAGATAACATGTACAAAGCAGTGTGGTCACCACTGCACACGGCTCACGTCTGTAATTGGTCAGGAGGCAATGGGGCATCGGTGGCATCATCAGCTAAGAATAAGTGCCAGGAGTCCATGGCTCATGCCCACCCTCCTAGCTATTTAGGAGCCTGAGATCTGAGGATCACGATTTGAAGCCACCCCAGCAGCCCAGGAGACTCTTATCTCTAATTAACGAGAAAAAAAAAGCCAAAAGTGGAGCTGGGTGTCAAGTGGAAGAGGGTGTAATCAAAGAGAAGCTAGGAGAGAATGTAAGGCCTGGAGTTCAAGCCACGCCACTGGCACACTCTCACAAAAAGAGTAACACTGGTATTACAGTAGGAGACGTTAGAAATCTAGCCAGTCCAATAAGTATAAAAAGCCCAGTGCTGGTGGCTTAAGCCTGTAATCCTAGCTACTCAGGAGACTTCTAAGGATGATGGTTCAAAGCCAGGCCGGTCATAAAAGTCCATGAGACTCCAATTAACTACCAGAAAACCAAAAGCGATGCTCTGGGATCAAATGGTAGAGCACTAGCCTTGAGCTGAAGAGCTCAGGACAGTGCTCGGGCCAGGAGTTCAAGCCCCACCACTGACTAAAAAAATAATAATAATAATAAAATAAATAAGTAAATAAAAATCTAGCCTGTCATTGATAAAGTGACCTCCAGCCATGAGCTAATTGTCAGTGGCTTTTTTATAACAAGGGTGGAAGAGCTGAGGCACAGATTGGTCATCAGACTTTTAAAGCTATGCAGCTTGTAAATGATGAGACTGAGAACCAGGTCTCAGTGTGCTTTCAGGGCCCTCACTTGTCCAGTAGACTATGGACTGCCTGGGTTTCAGAGACTTGGAGGAAGTGAATCAAGGAAGACTTCCTGGAGTGGATGAGTTCTGTGGTAGTGTAAGGAAGGGGACAGCTGTGCCCTGGCAGAGTCTGTTACTGAAAGAGAAGGGTGTGGTGGTCACGATCACCCCTGAGAATTAAACTCCTACCGTGACATAGGCCCCACACTGCGCTCTGCAGAGTTAATCCTTTTTGCCAGTCCCAGGACAGTCGTGATCTACTGACAAAAGTCGTGGTGAACTGTGGGTGGTGGAAGTAGGTCTGGATCTCCAGCTCAGCACAGCCGCCTCAGCGTCCCCCCAGGCAGGGCAAGCCACAGCCCAGGCCCCGCCCCGCAGGACTTCTCCCCACCCCCACACTCCACACTGGGTTCCCCATGGACCTCCTTCCACATCAGCTCACCAGAGCCACACCCAGGCCTGGCCTGGCTACCGCCCAGCCCCAAATGTCAAGTCTCAGAGCCAAGGCCCTAGAGCCTGTTTTCCCTCCCAGCACAGCTGGCCACTGTGCCACTCTGCTTGGGCATGCTTTCACCCTCTCTGGTTCCTGGGTGACCCGGAGGAAGCTTCCAGATTCTGAGATGCTGCCTTTAAAGCCCAGGGCAGCCAACACCCTTTGCAGTGGGGTTGGCAGTTGCTATCATGGTAAATAGAAAACTTTCTATGGAGCCTGCCTGGCCTTTTGACTCAGGCCTGTAATCCTAGCTACTCAGGAGGCTGAGATCTGAGGCTCATGGTACAAAGCCAGCTGAGGCAGGAAAATCTGTGAGGTTCTTACCTCATTAGAAGCCAGACATGGAGCTGTGGCTCAAATAGTATGGTATATTAACCTTGTGCAAAAAAAAAAAAAAAGCTAAGTGACAGCACAGTGCCCAGGCCCTGAGATCAAACAAACCCAGGTACAGCTCTCAATCCTCCCCTCCAAAAACAAGAAAGCTTTCCATGGCTTCTAAGGCATGTGAAGGGGGAAAGGGGCTGAAGCTCCAAGGCCCTCTACCTGTGGGGTTTCTTCAGCTTCTTCATGGGGTCTGAGGGTTCCACATGACCACCACCTCCCAGGCTATCCCCACTAGCTCAGAAGCTAAAATGCTTTGTTTTGTTTGGTTTACTTTTTCTTTTTTTTTTTTTCCAGTCCTGGAGCTTGAACTCAGGGCCTGAGCACTGTTCTTGGGCTTTCCTTAAGGCTAGAGCTCTACCACTTGAGCCACAGCACCACTTTTGGGTTTGTTTTTTTTTCTACGTATGTGGAATCAAACCCAGGTTTCCGTGCATGCTAAGCAAGCATTCTACCACAAGACCAAACTCCAGGACATTTTCAAGCCAGCAACTTCCCAGTGTAGAGACATGCTCACCCAGGCACTCTTACACTTATTTTGATTTGGGTTGGATGTCAGGCAAATGTCAAAGGCCTTGGCCCAGTCTCTTTCCAGCGAATTAGTGGAGCCTGGGGAGAAGGAGAACTTTCCCCAGAAATGCTCCCCAGAGCCCCAAGCCTTGGGTTTTTGCAGAAGGAATGTCTTTTGGTCTTCCACTTTAGTAGGCGCTTAGAAACCATGACTTTCATATAGAGTTGGTATGTGGCCCCCCACTTAACCAAACCTGCCACCAGCCTCACACACTAAGATCAGCTGCCCTGCCCCCTGGTGTCCATAAAGGGTACTGCAGTGATGCTAGAGCCCTTCCATCTGGCCACAAGCTGGGCTCCAAACCTTACTTACATTGGAAAGCTGGGTTGGGTTAGAAAACACTAAAGATCTGTATGCACTGGAACCCTAGTTTAGCCAGTACACTGCCACCTCATCAAACCCCTGGAAGACAAGACATTGGTTTAGGATGCAAGGCTGCTGCCCAAGTCCCCTGGGGTAGCTAGTCGTAGGACCAGTTCCTAAGCACCTCTTTATAGCTCTGGAAGACCCCTTTTTCTCCTCCTTCTGGAAAGCTGCCTGTGGAGCCAGGGTTAAAGAGTGCAGAGCAGTCCTTAGCTGCACAGAAATGCCAAGCAACTCAAGGACAGCCAGGTTTGTCACTCCTGATCGCTGCTAAGTCTCCTGAATGCATTTGAGGTCCAAACTCTCCTGCCCTCATGGCGGTCCCAGCAGAATGGTAAAGAAGCAGCCAGCCCCTGTTCAGTGTGGAGACTGCTGCATATATTTGATGTTGGAGTTGTTAAGTTCCTCCAAGCAGAATTCCTTTGCAAGAAAAAGCAGGCCTGTTCCACAAGTCTGCCTCAGTCTCCAACAAGGCTCGTGGTTAGAGTCTTGGGATAGTAGAGATCAGTCTTTTTCTTTCCAGTCCTGAGGCTTGAACTCAGGGCCTGGGACTGCCCTTGGGCCTTCTCAAGGCTAGCATTCTACCATTTGAACCACAGCACCACTTCTGGCTTTTTCTATGTATGTGGTACTGAGGAATAGAACCAGGCCGTATACATGCTAGGCAAGCACTCTACCATTAGGCCACTCTCCTGGCCCCTAGAGCAGTCTTTCATTTTGGAGTCAGAGCTCTGAAGCCCCTCACCACTCCTCCCTGGACATGGCCTTGAGTCTGTCTTCCAAAAGTCAGGGAACCCCCTCCCCCCAAACCAACAGAACCTGGTCTTTCTTTCTTTCTTTCTTCTTTTTTTTTTTGCTCAAGGCTAATATTCTACCACTAGAGCCACTTCCAGTTTTCTAGTGGTTCACTGGAGATAAGAGACTCGCAGACTTTCTTGTCTGCACTGGCTTCCAGCTGAAATCCTCAGATCGCAACCTCCTGAGTAGCTAGAATTACAGGCCTGACCAGCGCCCAGCTGGCTGACACCTGGGTCACTAACCACCCAGGCTTGGCTTGGCCTGGACCCCGTTTCTCATCGCCCCCCCAGGCCTCCGTGAACAGGCCACATCTGGACCCAGCTCATGTGCTCCAGCCCCTGACCTGGCACATACGACCTCTCTCCATTTCCACAGGCACCGCTTGGAGGAGGGTCAGGCCACCAGCTGGTCCCGGAGGCTCAAAGTGTTTCTCTGCTGCACCCGGACCAAGGACTCCCAATCAGTAAGTAGTGGGAGGTGGCTCCTCACTGCCCTGTGCCTTGCGATTCAGATTCTTTTGCCCCTTTGGCAAAGCTGGGTAGACAGGATTGGCAGGAGGTACTGACTGGGCTTCCTGTACGAGCAGGTGACAGCCTGCTTGTACGACGGTCTGTTCTCCAGTGACCAACTCCCCAGCCGGGAAAGCAGCTGTCCACTTGCTTTGTCAAAGGAACAGAAAGACACAATGCCTTTAGTTTCGGACAAATGCTCACGGGTCAGGCAACCTCCAGACAGAACAGTGGATCCATTTGTCAGCAGCAAATGATCTGGAAAGTCTGGACTCGTGGTCAAGTGCTCTGCACAAGGCTGGACATCAGTTTAGTTGATGCGAACAGAGATCCAGACATGGTGGAAGGAAGGCAAGGTCAGCCATGGATAGCCACGAGGTTAGAGGAGGAGACAGGATCCTTGGATGTGATTTAATCTTGTCACTCATTTTACAGATTAGGCAGCTGGGGCCCAGATAGGGGTGTGATTTGCTCAGTATTCCCCCAGCTAGTGAGTAACAGGTGCCTCATAAGAAGCCCTGGGCACCCTGGGCAGGTGGGGAGCACCTCCGAGGTCCATCAGGAAAAGTCTGAGGGGTCACAGGAAGTCATACAAGAAGTAGTCCCCTGACAGACGAAGGCTGGGCCTGTCAAGGCCAATGGAAGGCACATGCTCCTCTCCTGGGCACAGGTATAGAGATGGGGTTGTTGAAGGAGCTTGGAGCATAGACCAGTGATTCAGGGGAGCCCCTTAAGCATCAGTCCAGGTAGACAGGCACTGTAGGCAAAGATTGTCCTAGGAATAGGCCCAGTCCAACTTGGGGGAGGGGAGCAGGGAGGGCAGTACTGGGGATTGATCCCAGGACCTCAGGCTTAGTAAGCAAGCACTCCACCATTTAAACCACGTACCCCAGTCCCTTTGCTTTTCCTTTGCGTTTTTTATTTTTATTTTTGGACAAGTCTATAACTTTTTCCCAGGCAGGCCTCCAACAGTAATTTCCCTTCTTCCTCTCAAGCAGCTGGGATTATAGACATAGAGTACCACGCTTGGCTCTGAGTGATTTTTGTTTGTTATTGTTATTGTTGGGGGGGGGATTGTTTTGGGTGCAGATACTAGGGCTTAAACTCAAAGCCTGAGCATTGTGGGTTTTGTTTTGTTTTGTTTTGTTTTTTTCTGTTCAAGGTTGGTACTCTACCAGTTGAGCCATGCTCTACCACTGGCTTTTTGGTGCTTAATTGAGATAAGAGTCTCATGGACTTTCCTGCCCAAGCTGGCTTCCAACTGGGACCCTCAAGTGTCAGCCTCTTGAGTAGCTAGGATTACAGGTGTGAGCCGCTGGCACCCAGCTTCAGAGTGCCTTTCAATCAATTTAAAAACCTGGCATTTACGTAACCCACATTGTCAGAGCCTCCTGTCCCAGTCCCTGTAGCTGAGTGGTAACCCACACTGTGTGTGGCCTTCTTGGGCCGTTGCATCTTCAACATTTCAGTCCTTTTTTTTGTTGTTGTTCTTTTTTCTCTTGCACATGCCAGACATTCCAGCAGGAGACAAGTGAGACACAACCAGTTGCTAAGAGTTAGTTCCCCCTTGGTGCCTCCTGGGGCTTCAGGCACCAGGGCCAAGAAAGAGGCAGGGAGACTGGGAGCCACTAAGCAGGGGGCTTATCCTTATCTATGTCCCTGCTAAGGTCAGGTCCTGGAGGAAGCAGAGAGGCCACTGGCCTGGTAATCACACCCCTTCCCAATCACATCATGGACCACACGGGGCATTGTGGGAGAAGGCTTGAAACCCTCAAAGCTCCACAGAGCCCAGGGAGGGAGGGGGAGAGGGGTGCGGAGGGTCCAGGTTCGTAGATGGTGAGGTGGAGATGGTGAGGCGTCCTGTGTCTTCTTGACACAGCCTGAAGAACAAGCTGAGCCATTGCACCCTGGCTTCTAGCTTGGGGAAGGCGCCCTGGCTTGGCTCTATGGCTTCCATGGCTCCCAGGCTCCGTGGATGCTGTGTACTGGCATCTAGAGCAGCAGCCTGGGCAGTGGAGGAGACTCGGTGGAACTGACTTCCGCCAGGCCTGTCGGCACGGGGCACTCAAGGTCCCAGCTGCACAGACCACCTGAGTCAGGCCTGGCCCGGGCTGTGGAGGTGCCACGGGACACAGGTCCTGTGGGGATTCACGCCTGGTCTCCCGGCCTCTTCTGTCCCTCTGCCACTGCCCCCGTGCCTTCCTGAATCTCCCAGGATGCCTACTCAGAAATCGCCTACCTCTTCGCCGAGTTTTTCCGGGACCTGGACATTGTGCCGTCGGACATCATTGCTGGCCTGGTGCTGCTCCGACAGCGGCAGCGAGCCAAGCGCAACGCGGTGCTGGACGAGGTGAGGACGCGCCGGGGCCACCGCCTCCCCCTCCTGCTCCCCATCACTGCCAACACG
Organism: Megascapheus bottae; assembly: GCF_031878675.1. Taxonomy (NCBI): domain Eukaryota; kingdom Metazoa; phylum Chordata; class Mammalia; order Rodentia; family Geomyidae; genus Megascapheus; species Megascapheus bottae. Next base: position 7,093,832 of record NC_143524.1, on the reverse strand, counting down.
CCCTGCTGCCTCCTGTGTGAACGACTCCCCCATTTGTACTGTCCCTTTGGTGGCAGTCCTGGGGCTTGAACTTGGGGCCAGAGCACTGTCCCTTTGCTCATTTGCTTAAGGCTGGTTCTCTGCCACTTGAGCCAGAGCTCCACTTCCAGTTTTTTGGAGATAAGAGTCTCTGGGATTTTCCTGCCAGGGTTGGTTTTGAACTTGGGTCCTCTGATCTCAGCCTCCTGAGTAGCTAGGGTTACAGGCATGAGCCACTGATGCCTGGAACCCGTCTCTAACTGGTAATCTAACAGTGCCTCCCACGTGGCTGGGGTTACTATACATTTATGCCTCTATACCTAGCTTGTTCTTTGAGATGGAGTCTTTTTTTTTAAGAATTTATTAACATTGATTTTACATCATATTTCAAATGACGTATTTAACAAACAAGTATTCAAGAAGGGAATCTCTATATACAATCACTGGTACTTAGATTTTAGAAGATAATTAAAATTAGGCTGAGGGTTTGTATGTCATAGATACATATTAATCTATGTAATAAAACATGTCTATAGTGTCATAGATTTTTATGTCTATGTAGTTGTGTTTATGTTTCCAATACCATGTCCATAGCATTGGGTATGCAAATATTGAGTTCTTGCTCTTGTTCTGTTTGGATCTAATATCCACATATTAAGGATACCATGCGCCTTTTGTTCCTTTGGTCTTGACTTGTCTCACTCAACATGATTCGCTCTAGATTCATCCACTTCCCTGCAAATGCCATTAATTTATCTTGTCTGTTGGGTATGTAGAATTCCATTATATGTATGTATGTGTGTGTATATATATATATATATATATATATATATATATATATATACATACTATGTTTTTTGTATCCATTCATCTGCAGTAGGGATCTGGATTGTTTCCATCGCATGGTTATTGTGAATAGTGCAGAGATGAACATAGCTGAGCAGGTGTCCTTATCATATCCTGGGTCATGATGTTCAGGGTAGATGCCCAGGAGTGGTATGGCGGGATCATAGGGAAGGTCAATTTTCAGTTCTTTAAGAAACCTCCACACTGCTTTCCAGAGTGGCTGAGCTAGCTTACAATCCCACCAGCAGTGCAGCAGGGTTCCTTGGATGGAGTCTTTTTAAGAATGTATTTAAGTTTTGTCTCAGCCTCCTCATTTCCACTTCCCAAGTGGCCGGGATGACAGGCGTGTCCCACCATGCCCCGCCTCCAGGGAGTGCTCATCACGCAGGCCCCTGGTGACCAACACCAGCCCAGTGCTTCTGACCCCTGACTTTGTGGATCTGTCCCTGCCAGTTCCCCAGTTCTGGGTTGGCCAGTCCGTCCCAGATCCCTTTCCCCTGGGTGCAGGCCAGGAGTGCCCCTTGGGGTTTGGTGCTCTGGGTTGAAAGGGAACAAGTAGAAATGCAAGGCAAGTGCTGCAGGTTGGATGCCACCTGCTCACTCTCTGGGGTCCTGGGGCCTTTTGGGAAACAGGTGGAGCCCAGGGGCGCCACTTTTTTTCTCAGCCCCATGTCTGGGTTTTTTCAGGCAAACAATGACATCTTGGCCTTCCTATCCGGGATGCCAGTGACCAGAAACACCAAGTACCTGGACCTCAAGAATTCGGTGAGTCGCCAGTCCCTCCTCTCCACCTGCCACAGCCCTCCCGGAAGCTTTGCCTCCTCACCCCTAAGAGCCCCACCTCTCCAAAGGGGCCTCCTGGGCCCCTTTACCAAGCCCTTGCCCCTGGAGACATCAAGTGCTTCACAGGCTGGGATGTCCTTGCTGCCACCGCTGTTACAAAGTGCACTGGGGTGTAGCACGCTTTCTAGAACCTTTTCCCAAGTGCCTCGAGTAGAGATTGTGAGGATTAACGGCTACAGAAGAGCCCGGGCAGTGTGGTGTAGCCTTAAGCCCTAGCCGTCAGCAGGAAGGATGGCCTTGTTGCTGGAAGCAGAGATGGCCCCTGCCCTGGGCACCCCTCCACCCAGAGCTCCGGGGGGGGGGGAGAGCAAGAGCCCCGCAATGCCAGGCACAGTGCCAATCCGGGCGGGCTTCAGCCTTCTTTCAGAAAAGCCCAAGTTCCCATCTGCTCCATGTAACAAGTGCTCCTGCCAGCCACCTCCATGGTTTGGCCCAGCTGGCTGTCACTGCCTCCCCCCAGGGATGGGCACGGCAGGGCAGAGGCTGCCAGAGCCCCACCCACCAGGGAGCTCAGGCATGGCATAATCACCCCTGGGGCACCGAGGAAGGCCTGCCTGCCTGACTTCACGAGATGACTAATTGCCCTCGTTCACTCTGACAAGGTGACTAACTCCCTGTCACTGCCACTGTCCTCCAGTGCCCAGGGGCACAGGACTGACTGACCAGGACACTGTGGTTACCTGTTCCAGCATCTCTCTCTCCATCCTGCGGTGCTGATAATACACTTTTTTCAGTTGGTAGGCCCCAGGCTCCCAGGGCGTCTTTTTCTCCAGAATGATCCCAATCTCCCTGAGTCAGCCTCCCCATTCCCCAGCCTCGGAGACTGAGACTCCATGAGTCACGCCAGAGGGAAGCCAAGGGGCTAGAGACATCAGACAGGTCCTCTTGTCTCTCTGTGGCCCCCAGCAGGACACCTCCAGCTGAGAGGAAGACCAGGGCTAAATCCCCTGGCAACAAAGCTCCTTCCTGGGACCCCATTGCTAGAATGAGGCTGTGGGCCATGCCTGCTCTCCCCTCCTGCCCCTTTCCTGGGGGAGCAGGGGATCCAGGAAATCCATCTAATGCTCCAAATGATTTTCTGTCTCCCAATCATTAATTCTGAGATTGGAGCCACCAGGACAGGACTCGGGAGAATTCATGCCCTAGGCATATGGCCATAATTAGACAAATGCAGTTTGGGGGGGGGGGGCGGAGCACCCTGCCTGCTCCCCTCCCCCTCCCCCTCCCTGCAGTCACCTACGGAACAGCCTGGCAGAGGCCACAGGCAGAAGGACTGGGGACTACCGTGCCCTGTGCCCTCTCTTCCAGCACGAGATGCTGCGCTATAAGGAAGTGTGTTACTACATGCTGTTCGCCCTGGCTGCCTACGGCTGGCCCATGTACCTGATGCGGAAGCCTGCCTGTGGCCTCTGCCAGCTGGCTCGCTCCTGCTCGTGAGTACCCCAGCACCCCCTGTAGCCTTGGGGAAGTCAGTCCACCTCTCAGAGCCTGTGAGGTGGGGTGCTTGAGACACTGCCCTGAGATGTTACTGATTGGTTCATTCCCTGCCCCTTCTGGCTCTCTCAGTCCATACACTCCACCACCACTACACACACACACACACACACACACACACACACACACACACACACATCCATTTCCCTTCTATTCACCTCTCCCCATCTCTGGCTCCTCTCCTGGGCACTGCCTTTCTGGAAGAAAACTTTCTTGGAAGGGAGGCCCACTCTGTGGAAGGTTCTAGAAAGGCATCCAGAAGGCCCTTTAGCAAGCTCCAATTCTTTCCCCCTTGGGGAAGGCCTCAATCACAGATTTGGCTGCAGCCTGGTTCTGCAGCCTTGGCCCAGGCTCCGGGAGTGGGGGCTGGGGTGGCCTTTCCTAAGTGGGCTAAGAATGGCTTCAGGAAGGACCCTCTCTTGTGACGACTCCACCCTCAGTCCATGCTAGGGAGAAGCAGGACAGCTCCCTGGGCTCCTGTTCCAGAAAGGCTGGCCTCTGGATCAGCTGCTTCTCTACACCCCACCCTGGGGACCACTGCAGTCACGCCTGCCCTTTCCTGGGAAAGACACTGGCTCTTGGGACTTCATTTTGGTTTGGGGTTTTGTTTTTTTGGCTGGGAGGGGGTTCTTTTTGTGTGGTCAGGACCTGGGCTTTGTCCCCAGCTCAGGGCTAGTGCTCTACCACTTTGAATCATAGCACCACTTTTGGTTTTCTGATGTTTCATTAGAGTGAAGAGTCTCAAAGATTGGGCTGTACTTTGAACCGCGATCCTCACATCTCAGCCTCCTAAGTAGCTAGAATTACAGCACCTGGCTATGGTAGCCTTCTCTGTATTGAAAGGGAGAGAGAATGCAGAGTCCTTGGCCCTGGGAGGGTCCAGTCAGTCCCTGTCTGGAAGGGCCCAGGTACATATGGGGTAGAAAGGAGGCTGAACTCAGGGCCAGCCTGCCGCTGAAGAACGGGGAGCTGGGCTCTCTTTCAGCATTTCAGCCCCATCTCGAGAGGCCCTGGATCGCTGCACAAAGCAGGCACGATGGGGTCTGGGTCTTTCACCACAAGTGAAGCTCTAGGCCAGGTTTAGCCGTCCAAGCTCTAACCCTGCTATGGCTCCCTACCCATAGGGGGAGGGCCCCGACAGATCAGGGGGCCTCCCAGATCCCCACAGCCTCCGGACATGAAAGCACCAACCTGGAATATGCTCTGGGGTGCTTCCTTCCAGGCTGCTGGCCCTTAGATGACTAGACAGCCTTCCCTGGAGGGCGGGGCTTCATCCCTTAGGAAGCACCAGCCACGTGCTGGTCCTCCAGTTTCCCAGCAGCCCCGGGAAGCAGCTGCCTTCCTCCCGCCCCACTCATACAACAGAGGAAGCCAAGGGGCTGGTGGGGCAGTGCCCTCCAGGCCCGTAAAATCAGGAAGTGACCTACCAGGAAGGGTTCCAAGTCCTGTCCTAAGTCCAAAGTTGCATCACTACAGGGCCAGGCTCCACCCAGGGGACAGCGGGCAGGAGTTTGAGCCCATCGTCACCACCACCAAAATTTGGCCTGGTGGTGTGGGCTGCCTGTGGGTGACTGGCCCCACTCTCTGGTGGGCATTCTGGAGGATCCCACCCCCAGGCCTCTTGGCTTCCAGACTTTTGATTAACTCCATAGTTTCTCCACTAAGGAGCAACAGTTCCACAATCTCGAGAGAAGAAAAATGCCACAGTCTCACCAAAGTCCAGTGTTCTTGATAAGATCTCAGCTGGCAGCTTAAGACAACTGACAACCCCGAGGTCATCTAGCCTCTGGGCTGATCTATTGGGTACTGGCACCCTCTGATGTCCTGGAGTGGAACTGCAGCCCAAGCTAGGGTCTCTGCTCAGAGCTGGCTCAGCCATGCTCTGTGCACTGGGGAGAGCCCCTGCCCCCACGGAGTCCCCACGGAGCCAGTGTGCAGAGGGGAAAGTACATGGTGTGTCAGAATAGATGGCAGCTCTAGGAGAAGGGGAGGTTCAGTCAGACTACAGGCTGGTGGGCAGAGCCTCGGGTCTCAATAGAACCAAGGTTCTATTATGCTAGGCCAGTGGGGGGGCACCATTGTGGGGTCTGCCTTGACTTCACAGTGCTGCTGAGTGGTGAACCCAAGGCAGCTGTGGCTGAGGGAGGCCAAGCAGGTACCAGTCTGTGGGAGGGACACCCAGGCAAAGAGAGAGGGAAGGGGTGACAGGGGGCGGCTGGTGAGGAGCCTGAAGGCAAAGCCCAGCTAGTGACAGGAGGATGGGGGGGTCTCAATATGGGGGGGAACTGGTGCCAAGACCTGCACTTGGGACCAGAAGTGCTTGGAGATCAGATCTGGAGTGGGTTCTAGAGCATGCCAATGGTATTTAGCGCCCAGGACTGCGTGAGTGTGGAGATGCCTAGGGAAAGAGGAAGCCCAGACTAGACTTGGGGCCCTTGGAACAGAGGACAAGCCAGGAATGAGGACATCTGGAGAGGGACCAGGAGAGGGGACATCTTCAGCCAACTAGAGGGGGACCTATGGGCCAGGCCTTCTAAGAGATCACATGCTGAGAGCCAGGAGCAGCGGGGGACATGGAGGTGGTTCTGGAGACCGGACGGGACTGAAAGCCCAACTAGAAGCTGTGGTTCCCATCTTAGCGACTCAGAAAGCTGAAAGATCCGAGGATCACAGTTCAAAGCCAGCTTGGGGAAGGAAAGCCCGTGAGATACTCCCCTCCAATTACACAGCAAAAAGCTGGAAGTGGAGTTGTGGCTCAAGTGGTAGAGCTCCAACCTTGCAGTAAAAAGCTCAGGGACAGCACCCCAGGTCCTGAATTCAAGCCCCAGGGTCAGCACACATGCGCGCGCGCACACACACACACACACACACACACACACACACACACACGGGGTCCCCTGAGCTCCCTGCCGCCCCTGCCCCTGCCCCTCCCCAGGTGCTGCCTGTGCCCCGCTCGGCCCCGGTTCGCCCCCGGAGTCACCATCGAGGAAGATAATTGCTGCGGCTGCAACGCCATCGCCATCCGCCGCCACTTCCTAGATGAGAACATGACGGCCGTGGACATTGTCTACACCTCCTGCCATGACGCGGTGAGGCCCGTGGGGGCCTGGGCGGGAAGCCAGGGGCCCTCCCGGGGCTGAAGCCATGCCCCCGTGCCAGCTGCGGCTTCCAGGCTGGCCACCGTGGCCTGGGCAGAGGCAGCCCCTCCTTCCCCACAACCTGGGCTGGGAGAGTGGATGCCAGCCCCACATCCAGCATGGGGTGGAAATGAGGAAAACAAGCTGGGAGACTGTGTACTGGGGTCCCCAGTGGGCCCAGTTGCCTTGACAAGCATGAAGGGGCCTCCTGGCCAGAGGAACGGGATTTCTTGTGTCATGTTCTCTAGTCCCATCCGGGGCTCTTGGGCTCACGGGCTGCCACCTCCTAGGTCTACGAAACCCCCTTCTACGTGGCAGTGGACCATGACAAGAAGAAAGTGGTGATCAGTATCAGGGGAACCCTGTCCCCAAAGGTATGCTGCCCAGCGCGCCCCCAGGACCTCTCAGAGTCTCCCTGTTCCCAGCCATCCTCTCTGCCTCCTCTCACCTGCCTCCCCTCTCCCCCAGGATGCCCTGACCGACCTGACCGGGGATGCTGAGCGCCTCCCCGTGGAGGGGCACCGGGGCACCTGGCTGGGCCACAAGGTATCCACTCTGCGTGCCTTGAGAGTCCCTGGCCTTTTCTTCCCCAGACCCAGGGCCTGCTCTGTGTGTGTGTGTGTGTGTGCGCGCGTGCATACTGGGGGACTTTCCTGCTTGCTGGTCAGAGAGGTGTGCATTAGTCTGGAAGGTTCGTGTGGCCCATCCACTCCCAGGAGGGCAGGAGAGCCTGGGGAGGCCATGGGGCAGAAGTCACAACCATGTGTCCCGGGCACTGCTGCCCCCCGAGCCTCTGTCTACTCGTTGGGGTGGAAGTACAAAGTAGTACAAAGTACCCACCGAGTTGTCTCAAGGACCCCACGGGAGCATGACGAAGGGTTGGGCCAACCTCGCTTTGTTCCTCTTGCCAGGGCATGGTGCTGTCTGCAGAGTACATCAAAAAGAAGCTGGAGCAGGAGATGGTCCTGTCCCAGGCCTTCGGGCGAGACCTGGTGAGGTGTCTTCCATGCCCCCAAGCCCGAGGGAGGAGGGGCAAGCTACGGCCAGGCCCCTGCCGCCCCTCACCCGCTCTGTCCCTCACAAGTGCCTTATGATGTCCCGTTCACCCACCCAGTTAGTTACCCAGTACCTGCCCTGTGCCAACCTCAGCACTGAGACATGCGCTCCAAAAGAAATGTTAGTGGAGAGCTCAAAGTAGAGAGCAGAGTGAGCAATGCGCTGCAGCAGTGCATGGCAATCTGGACCTGGCCCTCCACACCCTGCAGAGGCAGCAACCAAGGGAGGCACTGCCAGCTGCCCCTTCCCTGGCCCCGCAGACTCCATGCTAGTAACTTAGGGCAGGGAGAGGGGGACAGGTAGCCAAATGGCCAACATAGAGGATAATCGTTATAGTAATAGATACTCAGATGCAATGCCTAGGAGGGTATGGAAAATCGGGGGTGGGGGGTAGGGAGGAAACTCTGAGCAAGGGTTTTGAAGCATGAGTACGAGTTTGTGAAAACTGTCCCTAAGTAGGCAGTCGGGGGGCGGGGGGCATCCCCAAGGAGGAATCTCTGAGCAAGGTTTTGAAGCATGCATAGGAGTTTATGAAAACAATCTCCCTAAGTAGGCAATCTGTGTGGGCCAGCATCCATGCAGGACAGACTTGATCCCAGAAGTCTGAAGAAAGCCCTCTGCCTCCCTGGTATTGGCTGGAGCCCTGAGGCTTGGCAGGCAGCAGGGCAGGACTCTCAGACTTCTCTTGGTGCCCAGGGCCGAGGAACCAAACACTACGGCCTGATTGTGGTGGGCCACTCGTTGGGCGCGGGCACAGCCGCCATCCTCTCCTTCCTCCTGCGCCCGCAGTACCCAACCCTCAAGTGCTTCGCCTATTCGCCCCCAGGGGGCCTGCTGAGGTGAGCGGCCCAGATGACAGGAGCCATTAAAAGCTGAGGGCTGGACCTGGACAGGGCCCAGAGCTGGTGGCTAGACTGGGGGCCGCCCAGCTTCCGGTCACTGGGAGGGCTGGGACTGGCCTGGTGCGTGGAGGGTGGTGGTCCGTGGGGTGGCCTCACAGCAGGACGGAGCATGGGGCTCAGTGGCTTTGCCCACTGGGGTGCTGGGGCTCCTGCCGTACCCCCGCTACACCCCTAACCCACTTCTTTCCTCTGCTTCTCTCTCAGCGAGGACGCCATGGAATATTCCAAGGAGTTCGTGACTGCTGTAGTGCTGGGCAAAGACCTTGTCCCCAGGTGAGCCCCTGCCCCAGTCCCCAGCCCCATGTCACCCACCCCATTCCTCATCTCCCTGAGTATCCTCCTACCCGCCGCACCGCCAGCTCACACCCACCATCCTAACTACTCAAGACATCTGAGGATCACGGTTCAAAGCCAACCTAGGCAGGAAAGTCTGTGACACTCTTTAGTTCCAATGAACCAGCAAAGCCAAAAGCTGGAAATGGATTGGGTCAAGTGGTAGAGCATCAGTCTTGAATGAAAAAGGTAAGGGATGACACCCAGGCTCTGAGTTCAAGCCCCAGTACCAGCATGTCCATGCACACATGCACGTACCTACATTTGTATACACACACACACACACGAGTATATAGTCACTGGCACCCATACCTGGCTTGGCTCCACCTTTCCTTCTCTCCTACACACTGCGCTACCTTTCTGACCTGGTAGACTTGCCTCGTTTGTGGTAGCCAGGTATGGTCTGCCCCCTCTCCTCTCTCCCCCCTTTCCTCTCCCTTGTTCCCCTCCACTCCCCTGTGGGCCCTGGCCAAGCTGACACCTCTCTCTCTCTCTCTCTCTCTCTCTCTCTCTCTCTCTCTCTCTCTCTCTCTCTCTCTCTCTCTTTCTCTTTCTCTCTCTCTTTTTCTCTCTCTCTCTCCCAGGATTGGCCTTTCCCAGCTAGAAGGTTTTCGTCGCCAGCTTCTGGATGTCCTGCAACGCAGCACCAAGCCCAAAGTGAGCTCCTCCTGCCTGGCACTCGGGCCTCCTGGCAGCCCTGGCTGTCCCTGTCCCCAAGTTCCCTGGGAGAAAGCACAAAGGGCCCCTCTGTGGGTCAGGAAACTTTAAACCCTCAACTCTAAGCTCAGCCCATCCAGCCCTCATCCCTGGACAAGTTGGGAAACTGAGGCCCAGGCCCAATGTGGGAGGGACCTGCCTTCACTCATGTAACAAGTTGTCACTGTGTCAGACCTGGAAGAGCCACACGGAGCCTTCTGAACTCAGGGGATCCTTGATTGTCCATGTTTGGAGTGGGCAAGAAAAGGCCCATTTGAGGTGGCCCACGTCCAGGAAGATTGGGTGTTCTGTGGGGAGGGTGTAGGCTCAGTGTGTTCCAGGCTTGTGCTGGGGCTGAGAGGCAAGGGCCAGCTCTCCCCAGTCCGAGCAGGCACCAGAGGCCAGGCGCAGCAGGATCAGACGGTCCACGCCGCCTCTCTTCATCGGCCCGGTCAGGCCTGCCCTCTCCCCCATGTACTAGCTCAGCCTGTCTGCTGTTCCCAGCCCTTCTGGCAGGCAGAGCCCGGGGTCCAGTGCCAGGTGCCAGGTGGGACATCCTAGCTTTATGGGGGACCTGGTTCCGGGCAGGAGACACTGCCTCTACTGGACTCAGCTGGGCATTCATTGTACCTGGAGTCAAGTGTCTGGGACCTGACCCAGATATGGCCAGGCCTGGCAGGTACAGCCTGACCAAACTGAGGTCAGCTCTGCCTCCGACTTGTGGAATGATCTAGAACAAGCCCCTTCCCTCACTGGGCCTGTCTCCCATCCACTAGATGAGGGCTTGGCTGCTCCCCCAGCCCCTTGCCAGCCATGAAATTCAACAATTCCATGTCATCTGTCCTTGGCATCTTATTGGCCATCTGGCCACCGTACATTCCAGCCACTGCCTCTTCAGGTGGGCACCAACCTTCAATGCTCTGGCCACTGTCCCTTCTGTCCCCTCACCACCACCCCTCCCCTCTCACCTATCGAGCCCTCCCGAGCACCCCAACCCCGGCCAGCCTGTCTCAGCCCCTGCTGCTCCCCCTGCCCCCCACAGTGGCGGATCATCGTGGGGGCCACCAAGTGCATCCCCAAGTCGGAGCTGCCCGAGGAGATGGAGGTGACCGCGCTGGCCAGCACGCGGCTCTGGACCCATCCCAGCGACCTGACCATCGCCCTTTCAGCCAGTACCCCGCTCTACCCGCCCGGCCGCATCATCCACGTGGTTCACAACCACCCAGCTGAGCAGTGCTGGTGGGTGACGCCCAGGGCCCAGACCCACGGCCACCCAGGGGGTGGACCGGGTGGCATCCGGGCTCCCACGCTTCAGCCTTAGGGCCTTTCCCTGCTGTGTCCCAGCCATGTTCATCTAGCTCTTCCACCATTACGAGTGGGCCAAAGACTGGTGGCTCACACCTATGATCCTAGCTACTCAGGAAGCTGAGATCTGAGAACCACAGTTCAAAATCAACCTAGGCAGAAAAGTTTGTGAGACTGTAGCATCTCATTAACCACTAAAAAGCTGCAAGTGGTGGTGGTGTGGCTCAAGTGGTAGAATGCCAGCCATGAGGGGGCAAGGTGCTCAAGCCCCAACACAGTATGTGCGTGTGAACATACTACACACACACATCATACACACACTCACATAGAGTAGATGTTGGCCTAGGGATGTAGCTCCATGGTAGAAATTGCCTAACATATATGCAAGGCAAAAAAAAAAAAAAAAAGTGGGAGCAAATGTTTGACCTAGTGGTACAGTGCTTGCCTAGCAGTGCCACATACCTAGAAAAGCCAGAAGTGGTGCTGTAACTCAAGTGGTAGAGCTCTTGCCTTGAGAAAGCCCAAGGACAGTGCTCAGGCCCTGAGTTCAAGCCCCAGAACTGGCCAAAAAAAAGGAAGCTGGGTGCCTGTGGCTCACACCTGTAATCCTAACTACTCAGGAGGCTGAGATCCGAGCATCATGGTTCAAAGTCATCTAGGGCAGGAAAATCCATGAGACTTATCTCCAGTTAATCATAGAAAAAGCTGGATGTAGTGGTGGCTCCAATGGGAGAGGCCTATCCTTGAGCACAAAAGCTCAGGGACAGTGAGTGATCAAGCCCAGAGTTCAAACCCCAGGACTAGCAAAAAAAAAAAAGGACATCCCATCTGCTCATCTCTAGGACCTTGTCTAGCTCACATCACACTTCAATGTCCCCAGAAGTAACTGGCAGACATCTGTGGGTGAGCAAATGTGGGCCCAGGGCCCAGGGAAGAGCAAGAGAGGAGCAGGACCTGGAAACAGACCTTCCCAATGTCATGCTCTTGAAGCTTGGGCCCTGGGCCCTGCTTCCTCGTCCTCACTATTTACCTTGACAAAGAGCTAGGCGCTAGGCGTTGATGCTGCTGGAGCCGGCGAGTCGCAGGTCGAAAGCAGCTGGAGGGTGGGTGAGGACAGTGGCTGCAGCTGCAGTGCAGGAGCCAGGAAGCCTGGGGCCTCCAGGTCCACCTCCACCCCCAGCCCTGCTAAGCAAGGAAATAGGGCAGAGCCAGCTGACCCCCACCCACCCACTTCCCTCTGGTCCCCATGTTCCCCTCAGCTGCTGTGAACAGGAGGAGCCCACGTACTTTGCCATCTGGGGGGACAACAAGGCCTTCAATGAGGTGATCATCTCGCCGGCCATGCTGCATGAGCACCTGCCCTATGTGGTCATGGAGGGGCTCAACAAGGTGAGCTGCAGACTGCGCTGGCGCCAGCAGCAGTCTACACCCCACATTGGCCAGGAGACACCCGGGGGGCTGTCCCTGACACAGGCTCACGGGAGGCCCAGAGGACCACCTGACATTTACCAGGCCAAGGGACGGCTTCTGCCTCCTTCAGCTCTTCAAGGGCAGAAATAGACCAACCTGTTCCATCTGTGGGCAGAGCCTCCTGTGCCATGTCTCAGGCTTGCCTTGAGGAGCAGAGGCCCTCAGAAGCAGAAGGGGGGGCCCTCTGTACCCACCCCACTGCTCTGGGAGCTTCAGGCCTGTGGCACCTCCATGCCAGCCCCCACATCCTGCCCCCAGGTGCTAGAGAACTACAACAAGGGAAAAACAGCACTGCTGTCTGCTGCCAAGGTCATGGTAAGCCCCACCGAGGTGGACCTGACCCCTGAGCTCATCTTCCAGCAGCAGCCCCTGCCCACGGGACCGCCCCTGCCCACCGGCCTGGCTCTGGAGCTGCCAGCCACGGACCACCGCAATAGCAGTGTCCGGTAAGACCTGGGCCCTGGGCTACCCAGTCCCTCCCTTCCCCAGGGGACCTGCACACGTGTGCACATGCACATCCTATGTGAGTCCTGGGCTGAATTTCTCTGCTCCGTCTCTCCTGTTCTGCTCCAACCAGCCTGCAAAACCTGCCATTACAGAAGGGGGTCTCAGATTTCCCCCATGTGGGCTTAGGGGGCTTTGAGCACCACGCAGACCTGCAGACTACAAATGTACAGATTCACCCATTCTCACCGAGGCTCTAACAGATGGACATCTGCACTCACACATGTGTGTCTGTGTATGGACTCGCATGAGAGCCCGTGCAGCCTTCACGTATGAGTATGTATCATTTTTAACCATAAATGTGTAGGTGATCGGATAGGCACATACAGATCTATAGGACACACTTGGACAGGTAAATATACTTGTGAATGCATGAATTATCTGCTAGACGCACAGGCACAGACACACCCACCCACCCACACACACACACACACACACACACACACACACTCTCTTTGGAGGACCATCCTCCTCTGGGATCCTCCCCACACCAGACCCTGTGCTGGTGGTTACAGATCCAGCCAAAATGTTGCTGACAAGAGAGGCTGCTGCTTCCTGGTTCTTGGAAGGGACCCCCCTGAATATCTCTTCCTACCAAGCATACATATTTTTTTTTTGCCAGTCCTGGGCTTGAGCTCAGGGCCTGAGCACTGTCCTTGGGCTTTCTCAAGGCTAGAGCTCTACCACTTGAGCCTCAGCACCACTTCCGGCTTTTTTGCTATGTATGTGGTACCGAGGAATCGAACCCGGGTCTTCGTGCATGCTAGGCAAGCACTCTACCACTAGGCCAAACTCCCGGCTCCCCAAGCATACATTTCTGTGGCAGCTCTGCGTTTGGCCCCAGGAAGTGTTACAACCACCCACTCCTTGATCCACTGCAGGCTGGTCTGCAGAGCCAGGGCCCCACGACTCCCTATTCCACAGAGGGCTGCACCCATGGGAAAAATGGAAGGCTACCCAGCCTGAGGAAGCAAGTGACAGGAGCCTCTAGGGTGGGAGTTTCTGGGGCTTAAACTCAGCGTCTGGGCACTGTAATTAGCTTATTTATTTATTTGCTTATCTATGGGTCGGTTGTGGGATTTGAACTCTGGGCCTGGGTATTATTCCTGAGCTGAGCTCAAGTCTACCACCCTACTACTTGAGCCAAAGGGCCACTTCTGGCTTTCTGGTGGTTAATTGGAGAGAAGAGTCTCATGGACTTTGTGCCCAGGCTGTCTTTGAACTTCAATCCTTAGATCTTAGTCTCCTGCGTAGCCAGAATGACAGGCGTGAGCCACTTGTACTTTAGCTTTTTTGCTCAGTGCTCATGCTCTACCACTTGAGCCATACCTCTACTTCTGGCTTTTTGGTGGTTAACTGGAGATAGCCTTTTGGGCTTTCCTGCTCCAGCTAGCTTTGAACCACCATCCTCGATCTCAGCCTCTGGAATAGCTAAGATTACAGGTGTGAGCCACTGCTATCTGGCAATAGGATTCTTATAAGCAGCTGAGTGGTGCTGGCCTGAAAGTTGAGCTGGGGTGGTGCTACCTCTTCCTTCCTTCCTTCCTTCCTTCCTTCCTTCCTTCCTTCCTGTCTCTGTCTCTCTGTCTCTCTCTGTCTCTCTGTCTCTCTCTCTGTTTCTCACTGTCCCTCTGACCTTCCCTGGGTCCCTGTTGTTTCACTATGGCCTCAGGAGTGTGACCTGGGAAAGCCAATTTCTCCAGGCCTAAGTCTCTCCTCAATACACTGACCCGGACCCCAAGATTCTTAAGAATCTTAAATCCCCCATTGGAATCTTATCCTCTTGAGATCCCCACTCCAGGAGACCCTTTGTTTTTACCTCGGATTCTTGAGAGTCAGTTTAAAAAATAAAAATCAAAACCAGAGTTCCCTCTGGATGCTGGTGACTCACACCTGTAATCCTAAAGTACTCAGGAGGCTGAGATCTAGGGTGGGGGCTCAAAGCCAGCTGGGGCACAGAAGACAGTAAGCCTCATGTAACTCCAGTGAACTGCCAAAAAGTTGGCAGTGGAGGTGTGGGTCAAGTGTAGAGTGCCAGCCTTGAGCAAAAATGTTATCAGGGCCCGGTCTAGGCCCTGAGTTCGAAACCCCCACACGCACTTGGCCCTGGAGCAGGGCCTAACCCCATACCCTGCCCTGGAGGACCCCACCCTGGGGGATGCAGGGCCTGACCCCGCACCCTGTCCTGGGGGTCCCAGTCCTGGGGGGATGCAGGGCCTGACCCTGCACCCCTCCTGGGGGACCCCATTCTGGAGGACCCCACCCTGGGGGATGCAGGGCCTGACCCCGCACCCCGTCCTGGGGGACGCAGGCGCTGACCCCGCACCCCGTCCTGGAGGACCCCACCCTGGGGGATGCAGGGCCTGACCCCGCACCCCGTCCTGGGGGACCCCGTCCTGGGGGACGCAGGCGCTGACCCCGCACTCCGCCCTGGGGGTCCCCGTCCTGGGGGACGCAGGCGCTGACCCCGCACCCCGCCCTGTCCCCCGTGCCCTGCAGGAGCAAGTCGCAGTCCGAGATGAGCCTGGAGGGCTTCTCCGAGGGGCGGCTGCTGTCGCCGGCGGCGGGCGCGGCGGGCGCGGCGGGCGCGGCGGGCGCGGCGGGCACGGCGGGCGCGGCGGCGGCGGCGGCGGCGGCGCGCGCGGACCCCGTGGAGCTGCTGCTGCTGTCCACGCAGGAGCGGCTGGCGGCCGAGCTGCAGGCCCGCCGCGCCCCGCTGGCCACCATGGAGAGCCTCTCGGACACCGAGTCCCTGTACAGCTTCGACTCTCGCCGCTCCTCGGGCTTCCGCAGCATCCGGGGGTCGCCCAGCCTGCACGCCGTGCTGGAGCGTGACGAGGGCCACCTCTTCTACATCGACCCCGCCATCCCGGAGGAGAACCCGTCCCTGAGCTCCCGCACCGAGCTGCTGGCGGCCGACAGCCTGTCCAAGCACTCGCAGGACACGCAGCCCCTGGAGGCGGCGCCGGGCAGCGGCAGCGGCGCTGTCACTCCGGAGCGGGCCGCCAGCGCAGCCAATGAGGACGAAGAGGAGGCGGGCCCAGAGGGCATCGGGACAGCGCCCCCCGGCGGCGGCGAGCTGACCCTGCACAACGGGCGCCTGGGGGACTCGCCCAGCCCCCAGGTGTTGGAATTCGCCGAGTTCATCGACAGCCTCTTCAACCTGGACAGCAAGAGCAGCTCCTTCCAGGACCTCTATTGCATGGTGGTGCCCGAGAGTCCCACCAGCGACTATGCCGAGGGTCCCAAGTCCCCCAGCCAGCAAGAGATCCTGCTCCGGGCCCAGTTCGAGCCCAACCTGGTGCCCAAGCCCCCCAGGCTCTTTGCAGGCTCGGCCGACCCCTCCTCTGGCATTTCCCTCTCGCCCTCCTTCCCCCTCAGCTCCTCCGGGGAACTCATGGACCTGACACCCACAGGCCTCAGCAGCCAGGAGTGCCTGGCTGTAGACAAGATCCGGACTTCTACCCCCACTGGCCACGGGGCCAGCCCCACCAAGCAGGATGACCTGGTGATCTCGGCGCGCTAGCACTCCACAGCCGCTGCCAGACAGGCCCTGAGTGGAAGCACAGGGCCCTGTGGGCAGCGGTGGGCATCCTAGGCCCGGCAGCTTTGAGGAGCCCCCTCCGGGGGGGGGGGCAGCTAGCCTCAGGCCTGGGCATTGCTGCTGAGCTGGGGGTCCACCTCCCTACCTCAGCTTAGGACCCCCAGAGCCGTGGTGGCTGGGGAAAATGACAGAGAGGGCAAGGATCAGGAACAGATTAGGGCAGCTTGCTGGGCAGGCAGGCAGGCCATACTCTAGCCTGACTTCCCTGCAGGACATCCAGGCACTCTGTTCTGGGACAGGCGCTGAGCAAGCTAGCTCCCCCTCACTGTCCTCTGGCCGCTCTCCCAGGGCCCAGGACAGAGCAGTACTCTCCCGTGATTCTCCTATTCCCTGGCCATCCTCCCCAGATCTGGTGCCTGCTGGCCAGCCCCCAGGGGGACCCTCCTCCCTCCCCTCCCACCTAGGTGGCCCCACAACTTTCTATTTGTTTACAAAAGCTGTCAGGCTTGGCTCGGGTTATATCCTGGGCTTAGAGCCCCAATCTGAGCAGGGCCTGTGGCTGTCAAGGAGCTGGGAGAGGCCCAGAGGAGGTCAGGGTCAGGATGATCCCTTTGCCTGATGCCCCTTGTGCTGGCCCCTCGGGTTCACAGACCCTGGGTCATGCAGTCTGCCCTGCTTACATATGGCTTCCTGACCCCCTGGCTCACTTTCTGCCCTAGGGACCCTGGCCACTCAAAGGGTGGTGGGCACTGCTGTGACCACCCCTGGCTGCAGAGTCAGGGCTCTGGAAGGAAAGAAAAGCCAGAAGCCCCCTCCTCTAAGGACCCTACTTGATTCCCCCACCCATGTCACCCCACCATGCCTAGGCAGCTCTGGGCTGACATCAGAAACCAAGCAGCTTCTGCAGCCTCTCCCACTGACCTGGTGCCCTCCTGGGCTCTGGGCTCCAGCCCCCACCCCCATGTCTTATAGATAGGAAGTGGGGTCAAGAGTGGGACATTGTGGGACCTGGCTGGAGAACCTCTGCCCCGTGCCCAGGAGAGGGAGCAGGAGGGCCAGGAGCTCAGGCGCTGTTCCTAATTTCGCTTGAGCCCTCCCCCCACCTCACTGGGGTTCCCTATGTGTCTGGGAACCCAGCTGGGGCTGTGGGAACCTGGCCTTCCCCTCCCTCCCAATCAGGCAAGGGTGGGGAAGGTTGTGCATGCTAATGTCAGGCGTGTGTGTGCATGAGCATGACTGTGCACCATTCCTGAGGAAGGGGCTCCTGGGGGCTACCTGCCTGCCCACCCTCCTGCCTGCTGCCCCTCCCAGCCTGCCAAGAAAGCAGCCCTGGAGCTTGATGTGGGCCTAGGAGGTGTGCAGCCTGCCCTGCTTGTGCCTTTGTCTCTCAGAGGCATAGCCCCTCCCACTCTGGCCCCATCCCATGGCCTCCGAGGTGGGCTGCTGAGGCTTTCCCAGCCAAGACTCCCCCTCCCATCCAATAATCACTGGTATTAGGCCTGAACCCCATTCTTCACCCCTACACATAAGCTGAGGCTGGCCTAGACTGCTGCCCGCTCCAACAGAGCGGGACAGAGACCTGGAAGCTGGGCCTTCCCTCCCTCTCTCCAGCCCTCAGTGGACTCCAGGCCTCCCATGCCGGGCCATGTGCTATGGAGGCAGAGCCTCTGCCCAGCACAGAGCAAGACAAAAACACGAAAAAAAATTAAAAAAAAGAAAAACAAAGTGATTCAAACATCAAGACAAGAATTTTAGAGAAAAGTTCCAGCAAGCATGTGGGCCAGTTAGCAGGGTGAGATTTGGGTCCGGTCTTTTACTTTTCCCTTTGCCAGGGTGGACCTGGGACCCTGGGGGGGGGGGTAAACCCCTCCCTCACTCCCCCATGCCCAGGACTGAGCCATCAGGGACAGACCTCCCACCCCCAAGACTGCAGCCACACCCAGTTACAGGCTTGGGGCTGGAGCAGGCTTGGACTCAGCCCTGGACCCCCAGGTCACTCCCCTCCCCCCTCCCCCCTCCTTCTTGCCCCTGAAGGATGGGTCTGCTGCACGTCTCTCCCCTCATAGCCCATGCCACATCTTGGGGGGTCTGAGCCACCCCCCCCGGCCCAGCTCAGCTCAGACTCCCCACACACACACACTGTCCCCCGGAACCACAGCACAAGCTCTCCCAGCCACGCGCTGGCCTGTCCTCCCTGGGGCCTGGGTGACCTCTATATGCAATCAGTAGCAAGCAGCTGGGCCCCACACCCCCTCCCGAACTCTATGTGCCATTCTCCCTTGACTTTTTTTTTTGTACTTAATGTATGAAAGATCCACACTAATATTGCTGTACAAAGGAGAGACAAATTAATATAGCTTATTCTATAAATATATCTGTATATAAAGGTTTCTGTATATTGTATAGAACTGTGTATAAACTGGAGGTAGAAGCATACTGGCCTTCTTGAGTGATTCTCTCAGAGGACAAGGACAGGGTGGGGACCCACTCAGAGGGTCACTGCAGGATGGGGGTGGAGACCGCACCTCTGTAGCTGCTCTGTGGACACACAGAAAGCCCGAGGAAGACCCAGCGTCTCCCCTACACCCAAGCAGGTGTGCTTGGTTAGGCTCTGCACAGTCCAGAATGGAGAGTTGAGTTACAACCGTAGCCCTCGAACCCTAGCTATTCAGGGACCTGGGAGCTGAGGATTGCAATTTGAAGCCAATTCCAGGCAGAAAAGTGCAGAAGTCTTCAATTCATCAGCAAAAAGCTGGAAATGGAATTCTGGCTCACGTGGAAAAGCTCCATTCCTGCGTGAACAAGCTAAAGAACAGCACCCCGGCTGAATTTAAGCCCCAGTACTGGCACACACACACACACACACACACACACACACACACACACAGTGAGTACTGGTTTGGGGTGGGACCAAAGTGTCTGAGATTTTTGTCTGCTTGAACTATGGCAGTGCCCAGGCCCAGGACCATAGTAGGAGTTGCTGGGGCATGGGGGAGGCGGGGGCGGGGGGCGGATGGAGAGACAGAAACTCTGGGAACCCTTAAGTGTGTCTTAAGTCCTGCCAGTGTGAGACATGCCAGAGCCTTGATAGTCATCCATTGTGGCATTGAACAATGCACCTGTTCAGTTCCTTTCCCTCCCTGAGGGTTCTGGGGTTCAGAGAAATAAGCCACCCCCAAGACTACAGAACAAGTGCTTAGAGCACTGAAATTCAAAGCCTAGTAAAAGTTTTGCTGAGAGCGTCCCTAAAAGGCCACAAAACTCCTGGCCATACCTGAAGACATAGTGCCTTCTGGCTCCAAGGCAGTGTGGCAGGGGAGTGCTGGGAACCCCGCTGGGCCTCCTGCCAGCTCCCAGACCCAGCACTGCCTCCTCTGTACAGCAGAGGGTGCTGTTCTTCCAGTCTCAGCAGAGTGTGGCACTGGCCCACCTCCCCAGCCCCCCAAGTCCAAAGTAACCCCCCCACACACACTTAGTGTACCCTGGCCTTGTAGCTTACCTTCCCCACTTCCCCACTGCCTCTGGAACAGGAAGCATGCCTGCTCCAGGTGACCCACAAGATGGGGCTCCCTGGGGCCAAGATCTTGGCCTCCAAGTCTAGGATTCTGGCTCTACCCTCACTCAAAGCTTTCTGAGCTTCTCGTTGATATCTTTGGTTTGCGAATCACCCTGGTCCTAGTGAGCAGAGACAGAGAGTTTCTGTGCCTTGCCCAGTGTCATACAATACTCCATCTCCTAGAATGGTACCTTACCTCAAGGTTCTGGTATCTAAGCCTTCCTGGGCTCCTTTAACCAGCTCCAGTGCCACCCAGTCCATCTGTCTTCATAGTGGCTGAATCATTTTATCTACTTGAGCTTTGGAGCTCTGGTGATTTTTGATGGTAGTTGTAACCGTATGTATGTGAGGGGGGTGTGCACACGTGCTTATGCATGCTGGTTCTAAAGCTTGATCTCAGGGTCTAAGAGTTGTTCCTTAGTTTTTCTGCTTAAGGCTGGATGGCTTGGTGCTCTACCATTCTAGCCATACTTCCAGTTCTGACTTTTTGCTGGTTAATTGGAGATCAGAGTCTCATGGAGTTGCCTGCTTGAGCAGATCTGTTTCTTGCGTGGCTAGGATTACAGGTTTAAGCCTTGGTGCTCAGTGGGGCTGAACCTTGTTATTTGACTTTTCTCAGCCTAGGTCCTTTAGGGACAGCTTAGCTTTTGCTCAGTGACCTGGTAGAATGGGTGTCAGGGGCCTTCACCAGATCAGTTCCCATGGGCTCATCCATCCAGAGGTGGAATAATCTATTTTTTCTTTTTTTTTTTGCCAGTCCTGGCCTTGTGCTCAGGGCCTGAGCACTGTCCTTGGACTTTCTCAAGGCTAACACTCTACCACTTGAGCCTCAGCACCACTTCCGGCTTTTTGCTATGTATGTGGTACCGAGGAATCGAACCCGGGTCTTCATGCATGCTAAGCAAGCACTCTACCACTAGGCCAAACTCCCGGCCTGAATAATCTATTTTCTTAATGAGATTGATAGGCAGGAGTTTGGCCTAGTGGTTAAAGTGCTTGCCTAGCATACATGAAGACCTGGGTTTGATTCCTCGGTACCACATACATAGAAAAAAAAGCTGAGAATGGTGCTATAGCTCAAGTGGTAGAGCTCTAGCCTTGAGAAAGCCCAAGTAAAGTGCTCAGGCCCACAGTTCAGGCCCCAGAACTGGCTCATTCCCAGCCCTGATCACAAGGGAGCGGCCACGGTTGACTCATCCCTGGCCCTCAGAGGAAGAACTTTTAGGCCAGGTGTTCAATAAAGAGGAAAATTGATGAGTCTCACAGGGAGGGCTGCTTTTCTATCCTAGGCAACTCTGAAAACAAAATTCATTTCTGGTGGCTCATGTCTTGTAATCCTAGCTACTCCAGAGGCTGAGATCTGAGGATCACGGTTCAAAGCCAGCCTGGGCAGAAAAGCCTGGGACATTCTGATCTCCAATGAACCCAACCAAAAAGGCAAACGTGGAGACACGGCTCAGTGACAGAACAGCCATCTGGAGCAGAAAAAGTCGCACAAGGTCAGGAGGTCTCAGTACTGGTATGGAAAGAAAAAATAATAATAAATGTATGGGCGAGTGTCCATGCTGCAAGGCCAGCCCTGGAGGGAGGAGAGGCTGGAGTGGAGAACAATTGTCTTAGGGAAGTCTGCAGAGGGGGTAAACCTCTGGATGCATGGCTAGAAAAGAATGAGCTGCTCAGTGCGGCGGGTCCCGCCTCGGCCCTGCCCCTGGCGGGGGAGGGGCAGCGGCCACGAGCAGCACCCAGCTGGGCCAGCAAAACCCAATTCTATATACCTAAGAGCAACAGCTCGAAGGACAAAACTTCATTGTGAGGCATCCCCAGGCCTGGCTACCCCCTCCCCCAAGCCCAGAACTGTCGTGGCATTGACCCGCCTCAGCGGGCCACCCCGGCCTGCTGACTGGGCCACATCTGGAGCTCAGGCCCTGGCCACCCCTCCCCCACTGCTGCCACTGGCGGAGAAAAGGAAGAGGAGAAGAATGAGCTGCAGCCCATCACTCTCTCACCCAGCACCCTGAGCAGTCACACTTGTGTCCCACTCCCCTCTGCCATTACCGGGCAGAGGAGAGCGGTCTAAGCATCTTGACCCATCCTCAGGACTTCTCTCCATCTACCCAGCAGTAACAGGGAAGGGGTCCTGTTAGTCTTTGCCCTTGTGGTGCATAAAGGTCCTGAGAAGCTGTGGATCAGTCCACTTGGTACAGGGTGAATTTGCTCAGTCTGGTCTCTGTTACCAGACATTCCTCACTCTAGGATTCTGTAGTTTGCAAGATACCATTGTCCATTCCTTGAACACATGTTTAACTGAGCACTAACTATGTGTCAGGTTGTGTTTCCTTGGTGCTGATGCGACAGCAGTGTCCCTACAGAAGAATCCCTTCCCCTCATTCGTCTTCCATTCTGGACTGAGAAGAATAAGAAAAGAAGCTAAAGAAAAAATCTGTATGGGGTGAAAGGTCTAGGTGGAAAGAGAGGCCTGGTTAGTAGAGACTGTTTTAGGTAGGTTGTTCATGTGTGAACCAAGACCTGATTGTTTACAAAGAATCCTAGCCATGTAGGGACAAGTATTGTTGATAGATAAGATAGCCAAGATGTGCCAAGGCCCTGGGGCAGGTTGAGGGCCCAGTGTGTCTGGATGATGGCTGGAAATCAACAATGGCAGTGATTTCCTGAATGAACAGTAAGAGATGAAAGTAGGAGATGGAGTTAATGGTCCAGGCAGAAGCAGAACATCTAAAACATCAAAGTCAGTGTAAAAGGTTTAGGTATCTTAAGACAGGAGGGTTCACTTCTTTTAAAATAAAGATGGGGGAGATGTTGGGGACCAAGTATGGGGTCAGTGACCTTGGACCTGCACAATTGGGTACACAAGGGAGTAAGCTGTTATGATGATTGCACTTTGGGCGATGTCAATCGCTTCTCATTTAACCTATTTGAGACTTGATTGCTGTTTTGTACGAATGAACCTCTGGTAGGTTCCTGGTTTTAAGAAAATTATTCAAGGTTGGAACTTGAAATAAACGGTGCTACAGTCTTAAGCTCACAGCCTTAGGCTATAGTCTTAAGCTAGGTTTAGGCTGTAGTCCTCCCAACCCCCCCCCCCCAAAAAAAAAGGTTTAGATATGTGAGTGCAAATGGAAATCAGTGGTTTTAGATCTGATGTGATCTAAGCTTTGCAAATGGGAAGACTGTAGATGGGTCAGTAAGGAGAGACTGTAAGGCAGGCCAGAGGGAGATACGAGCATGGAGGCTTTATAGGGACACACTTGTGGTTAAAGCCTTCAGGTCTCTCTTTACCTGGCAGGGAGTTCTCAGACCTGCATTGACCGGTCCTGTAGCCATATGTGGCTAATTAGCAAAATCAATTAAAAGTGAACACTGCTGCGTGCCAGTGACTCATGACTACATGTAATGCTAGCTACTCGGGAGGCTGACATCTGAGGATCTCCAGTTAACCAACCAGCGAAAGGCCAGAACTAGATCCAGCTGTGGCTCCAAGTAGTCCAGCCTCAGGCTTGGGTAGAAAAATAAGAAGCCAAGAAAGCGTGCCCAGGCCTACATTTCAGTTGTCCCTCCTGGCAGGTGAGTAGACGGCTAGACGGGGAAAAGGAAGTTCTTTCAGACCATGCTTCCTCAGGACTTCAGCTCCTGAAGACTCCCAGATCATGATGCTACCTTCTTGCTAAGCTCCCTGTGAGAACTGAGATGGCCCCTGCACAGTGCTCAGGGCCGGCCTGGTACTAAGGGAAGTTCAAGCGCAGGGTGCTGTTGAAGAAATGCGGTGAGTAACAGAGAGGAATGGGGAGGCCATCTCTGAAGCCGCTGATCCCAGCCCCCAATGCCGGCAAAGCTGGCGCCCATCCTTTCCCACCTTGGCCCCGGCCCACCCAGAGCCCAGACCCAGGCGGCGGATCCGGGATCCAGCGTCCCCTGGAGGTGAACTGCCGGCAGGGGGTGCTGCGCGCGACAGAGCGCGGACGAGGGGGCGTGGCCAGAGCCTCGGGGCGGGGCTAAAGCGGGCGTGTCGTAGACGCGGGGGGCGGGGCCATGGTCCTGGGGCGGGGCCAGTATGGCGGCGCGGGGCGGCTGAGGGGCGTGGCCAGGGTGGCGGGGCGGGACCGAGGCCGCTGTGGGCGAGCGTGCCCAGGGCCGTGCCGGACGCCGGCAGCCGGGAGCCGAGCCGGGACGACCGCGCGGGCCGCGCCGGCGATGCCGCGCTCCCGGGCCGGGCTGTAGCGGCGGGCCGCAGCCAGAGCGCACTCTGGGCAAGTCGGACATGGAGGTGGTGGACGAGACGGAGGCGCTGCAGCGCTTCTTCGAAGGTGAGAGCCGGCGGGCAGCGAGCGGGGCGGACCCCGTCCTCCTCGGAGGGGACCCTGGGTGGTTCCGCCACGCCGGGATCCCCAGGAGACGCCTCCCCCGGGCGGGGCCTCTGCCCTCCGCGCCGGGGTCTCCACGGAGGACCGGGCTGCCTCGGCTCCCTCCCCTCCACGCCGCTCTGGGGCCGCGTCGTCTCCCACGCTGGGTCCTCCCTCCAGCCCGCGGTCGCCTGCGGTGCTGACACCGCGCCCCCCCCCCACCCCGCACACCTTCCCGTGGGCATCTGGAGCCCCGTGCCGGCCAGACCTCCCGCACGCCCCCAGGACCTTCCACCTCTCGAGGCTGCTGGCCTCCGGGCTGGGCTTCCCTGTCCTCATCAGCCATGGGCAATGCTATTTCTCCCCAAGGCTGAAATTACACTTTTTTTTGGGGGGGGAGGGTGAAGCCCCGGTACTGGGATTTGAGCTCAGGAGACCCTAGGTGCCTTTTCACTTAAGCCTGGTGTTCTACCATTTGAATCACAGTTCCACTTCTGGGACTTCCCCCCCCCCCCACTTTTGTGGTTCATTTGAGATAAGAGTCTCACAGACTTTCTTGCCCACGCTGCCTCTGAACCCTTTTCTCAAATCTCAGCTCAAATCTTAGCTAAGATGATGGGCATGAGCCAGTGTCCAGCTGAAATTTCACTTTGAAGTAATTGTTCTTCCCCTACCTGAGTGAGGCAGGACCTACTCCTCCAGCATGCTTCCTAGGCATAACGTTTTGAGTACGCACACGCACGCACACACACACACACGCACACACACGCACACACACACACACGCACACACACGCACGCAGCCACTCTGCTCTAGGACTTGAACTCTGGGTCTGGGTGCTTTCCCTGAGCTTTCTTGCTCAAGGCTTGAACCATAGCTCTATTTCCAGCTTTATGGTGATTAATTGGAGATAAGAGTCTCACAGACTTTCTTGACAGGGCTGGCTTTGAACTGCAATCCTTAGGGTCTCAGACTCCTGAGTAGCTAGGATTTCAGGTGTGAGTCACCCGTGCTGGCTTGGGCTAGAACTTTCTTGAAGCTAGTATCCCCTAGACCTCTACCTCTGTTCTTGGAGTTGCCCCCCAATACTGAAAACTGCATCCCACCGGCCCAGTGAGACTCCTTAGGCAGCTCTCCCAAGCTGTCCTCACCTTGACCTGAAAGGCTCCTCCCTCCCTCATGGTGGCATCTTTGTACACCCATCATGTTTTCTTCACCCCACCCCCACATGGGTTTTAGAAGAGTGTTCCTGTGTCTACCCACCTCCCTCGCTTTTCCTGAGCAGCCCCTGCCCCTCCTCTAGGGTTGCCCCTCCTCTGTGAGTACTGCGGAGGGAAGGGAGGAGGGGGGAGGGGAGGTGCAGGGTGATGTCTCCCAGCCCACTGGGTGGGTCAGATGCTCACTGGGACCGGGAACCAGGACTGCCGGCCCCTTTTGTGACCTTCTCTACTATCTTGGGGATCCTAGCTCCTATACCCTACCCTCTCCCCGGGTCCCTGAGTTCCTGTTCTGCACCTTAGCAGGCAAAGAGCCTTCATTGGGGGAAAATCTGTCCTGGCCACCCTGCTGTACTGGGACATCAGGGTGCAGGGATGAGGTTAGGGCCAAGGTTTCATGCCCAGCCCCTGGTTTCCTGGGGAGTCCCTTGGGTAAGAGAGGAAGGCCCTTCTCTGCCTCCGTTTCTCTCCTTGAACTTGGGGTGGGAGGTTGTCAGGATCTTTTGTTCCCACTGGCTGAGAACCAGACCACGGCATCCCAAGCCTCAGCTGCCCGGCTCCAGCTCACCCAGGCAGACAGACTTGACTGTCAGATGGTGGATCCTAAGGCACCAGGACTAATTGAAGGTGCCAAGTTGCTCTCCCTCAGTCCCCTGGGGCTCTCATTCTCCATAGACATTGTTCACCCTCCAGCAACCTTTTAGGCGGATACCTTGGAAAAGGTCTCCAGGTAGAGGGAAAAAGATGCTAGTCCTTGATGAGTATAGAACTGACCTGGGGCGTCTGGTAAACACCTAGATGACCTGGGGACCACATCCCCTCCATTCCTAAAGATATCCTTATACTATTTCTCCTGGACCCAGGTCTTAGGCAGAGGGGTGAGCCTGGCTGGCCTGGCTTCCTGCTCCTGAGCCAAACTTTCCCTCCTGGCCTAGAGGGTGGCGGGGGCTGACGCCACAACTCAGCCATGCGGCTGCCTGGTGGGGAGGCTGCCCTGCTCCCTCCAGAGAGATAAGAGGAGACTCAAGAATGTCTGTGGGGAGCAGGGTGGGGTGTGAGGCTGGCTGCCCAGGAGGGCTGGGCTAGGGAAGGCTCCAGCATCTGAGATGGGGGCAGGGTGGCAGGCACCAATGGCTGGTCTCTGAGGCCATGGAATGGGGAAACCATACCCCCCCTCACAGAGAATCGGGATGGAGTGGGTAGGGAGGGTGGGGGGTCCCAGTGGGGGCGTGGCATCCTGAAAGTGGGCTCAAAACCCTAAGAAAGAACTAGAATAGGGAGCAGGAAGCTGCGTTTTGTGTGTGTGGCTGTCATTTCTGAGCTCTTTGGGGGACCCTATGTATTCTCACACTCAGGGCTGGGGATCCCTGAGTCCTGACCTCATCCCCTTGTGGAATCAGTGGCCAGAGGGCCCAGGCTTTTGGCTCTGGGATGGAAGACAGGAAGGGGCCCTTCCAGAGGCCCCTTATCAGAGAGGGCCTTCCTGAGGGTCCCCTATCAGAGATCCCTGCACACACACACACACACACACACACACACACACGCACACAGGACCTGGTGTTGATGCCCTCAGCCTAGGCCTCGTCCTGCTAGGTGGGTAATGGGACTCTGGGGGGGGGGGTGCTAAGGTGCTTTGGGCCTCTGGTGGGAGGCTGGGACAGGACGGCCCCCTCGAGGCTGGTACAGCTGGGCCCTTGTGACCATCCAGCTAATCCCCTCTAGAGAGGCAAGGGCAGCCCAGATCAGAAGGCACAGGGTCGGCCGTTAGAGGGAACACTCCAGGCAGGATGCACTGGCTCTCAGCAGGTAACTGGGATGGGGGAATAGGTGCGTTTCTCATCACCTAACTGACCCGGCCATGAGTGCTGTGTGACTCTGGGCAAAAGCTGTGCCTGTAAAAGCAGAGAGGTTGTCACATTGCCTTCAGCCCTGGTGAGCCCCCTCTCTTAATCCTGAGAAGTGGGGAAGGGATGCTTTAGGAATGGCTGAGCCTGAAGGTGGTAGGCTGGCCTCCAGTTTGAGGGTACAGGAGGCTGGGATGATGGCAGTGCCCCCAGAACGCAGGTGGGTGTGGAGGGGGCTTTAGAGACTCCTGGGAATTTGGCTTCCAGATGGTGTGAAATAGCTACTAAGAGTTTTGGGGCTGCCTTCCAGACTCTAGATGGGAAGGCTGGGTCCCCACTAAGGTTTTGGGGGCCTCCTCCCAATGTCTGGAGTCTCCCAGTTGGATGGGGAGGCCTGGGTCTCAACCCCCCTGAGTCTGAAGCGCGGCCTGGGTTGACTTCCTTCTCTGGCTTCAGTTCCCCCCAAATGTAGTGAGTCCATGAGATTCGAACAGGGTTTCCAGTGTAATCATTTTCAGACATCTACCAAATGGCCTGTGGTTGGACATTCAAGGCTGGGGGCAGGGCTCTGCAGAGCCCCAGGGTCAGGGTTTGAGACACTTCTGCCTCTGCAATGGGCAGAGCAAGGTATGGGGTCAGCCCCGTTCCAAGGGACCAGGAGCGAGGCTCATAGAGAAAGGGATGACTTAAGCTGACTGTCACCCAGCTCTTTTCTGCCACCTGGGCCCAAGGGATGGGCTACTTGTTGGGGGGGAGCAGCTTCTTTGCCTCCTCCCTGGCCCAAGCCTTAAATGGAGGCTGCCTTGTAATTTGAGAAGATCCCACTTGTACAAAAGTATGGGCTAAGGCGGGCTATGTGAACTGATGGCTTTGGGACCCTGTCTGTCTGTCTGTCTGTCTCTCTGTGGTGTACCCTGGAGGAAGTGGGTGGGGTGAGAGCCAGGGATGTAATGAGACTTAGAGCTGCTGTCCTAGCTCCCATCCCTAAGCTGATTTGCCAGTCCCAGCTCTCAGGCCCTCAGCCAGGTGAGGGGGAAGAGAACTCAGGGGTCTGACTCATCCCCATGTCCCCCCACCCAGCACTGGGCCAGACGGTGGGCAAGAGGTGTCCCCAACCAATGGAGGTCACCCTGGAAGCAAAGTGTTGGGATGGAGGGTATGCTGTGAGCCCATCTCTGGGAGGGCCTGATGAGATCAATGTTAGGGTCAGGAGCAATGTCACCTGCCCCTGTCCTTGGGCCTAACCTGAATCTTGGGGTCTCAATAGAGTGTCCCTGGGGAGAGGCCTTTGGCAGAACCAAAAGGGGACAGACTGGCCACTCTAGACAGAATGGCCTCTCCCTGGGGACACCCTCTCTCAGCTCCTAAGGGGTTACAGCACTGGAGGGGCGGCTGGCAGCAGAGACTGCTGGGTAAAAACCCAGTGGGGGCTGCTGATTGGTTGTTCCCCTTGGACTTTGCCCTCCTCGATAAGGCTGGGCAGAAATCATTAACTGAATCATTAACTTGAGGTGGGCCCGCCTTGCCCAGGCAGCCTGCCTCCCTACATTTTCCTCTTTCCTCCTCCCCAGAACCTAGCCATTCTTCTGGGCCTCAGTTTCCCACAGTGAGGGGCTCCTCTCCCATCTCAAGGTCTTCAGTCCCCGCTGGTGCTGGGTGTGGTAGTCTATTAGCTGGACACAGGGATTTGCACATTATGCTGGAGGTGCTGCTAGCTCAGTCCCCTCTCCTCAGTCCTCTGGGTTTGTGGTACTGGTACCCCATGGTCTCATCTGTAAGATGGGAACTCACCTATCATCCTTATCAGTGGTCATCTTAGAGGTGCCTGGCCTGGCTTCCCTCCATAATGTCATCTGATGCTCGGTGTGTAGGCAGGTGCTATGTGCCTGCCTCAAGGAGTATTGCATTACACAGGACAGGTTGGTCCCCCTAGACAGTCTTAGGTCCTGTGAGTTGTCACTGTGTGTTTCAGGGACCCCCCTCAATCTCTGATCTCCTTACTCTTGGGGTGAGAGGCACCATCCACCTGTTCAGTACATGCCACATGCAGAGGGGCTGCACTGTGACAAGTCTGGTCCTGGTCAGTTCCTGGTCCCAGAGATGCAGCCTTTGTTCCCGTGGGACTGGGGACCTAGGTGGGAAGATGGCTGGGGTCCTGGGGTGTGGTAGATGGCATCTCCTCTTTTCTGAGATGGGATGGAAGCTCACTCAGGGCAGCTCCAGCAGGGCTGAGACAAGGGACAGGGGCAGAGTTGGGTACCAGAGAAAGGGGCTTTCACCTCTTAACTGAGGGCCTCACTCATCCTGCCTCTCCAGGGCCCTCACACAGGTTCAAGGCCAGATCTCAAGTGGGAGGGAGAGAACAGTGGGCTCATGGTGGAAGATGTTTGGATCCAGAGCCCCCCACCGGCCTCAGTGTCCTTCCCCTCCCCTCTCTTCTTGTTGGAGTCTGGAGACAGGAGTAGGGGTGAGTCTCATCCCTTCCCTGGTAGCTTAAATGGCCCCACTCATGATCTGTTTGTTCATTTGGATCTGTTAGCAGCTGGAGTGGAGAGGGTCTGCCCATAGCCCGTGGGGAAGGGAGTGGAAGGAAAAAATAGGGGACAAGGGTCTACTTGGGATCCTTGGTCCACACTGCAAAGCTCTGTCTGGGGGTGAGCCAGGCTCACTTGTGCCCACTTGGGTAGCCTCCCGTGTGGGAACAGGCCTTTGTCTACACTATCTGCACTGTCTGGTACCTTGTAAAATGCACTGGACTCTCCTCACCTGTCTTGTCATCTAACTCTGTCCCCCAGAATGTCAGCTCCCTCAGGTCTGGCCTGGTTTGTTTACTGCTGTGGTCCGAGCCTAGCTCTCTGCCTGACACAATGAAAACTTCCCGAATGGATAGAGGTCCCAGCAAGTGTGGTGGTGTGCGCTGTGGTCAGGCGAGTGTGGTGGAGTGTCACAGACAAGCAGGCATCACTTTGGCGGAGTGCTGTCCCTACCTCAAACTTCAGGGCCACTCCACAGAGTGTGTGGCCTTCCGGTTGCAGCCTTGAGGCAGAGGGTCCAAGGCATTGAATGGGGTGTGGGGGATACAAGTTAGCCCCTTGGCCCATTTGTATAGGGGCTTCCAGGGGTAAGTGAAGACTCTAGAGATGTATTTGTTTCGTAAGAGCCAGCCATAGGTGATGGCCTCCGTTCCCCTGAGCTGACACGTGGGACAGCCTTGGAGCTGTGAGTTCAGTTTGTGTCATCTTGAGGGCAGGGTGGCAGGACACTCAGGATTTGAAAGCAGCTGGGACTCTCCACAGGCTGGTTGTGGATTCTGGATTTTTTTTGGTGAGAAATTGGGAGGAAACAGAGACCTGGGGGACAGTGACTTAAGAGCCCAAGAGGAGAATTGGGTGCAGAGATAACAAAGCCTTGCTGGCATGATCACATCCATAAAGATAGAAAGTCCTGATCAGGGGAGGCAAGAGCCCCGGCGAGCCTTATAGTGAGTGGAGCTACTTGCGGCCCAGTGGACGGCAACAGCGCCATCTGTGGCTGGGGTAGCTGGGGAGGGACTGCAGCAGAAGTTTAACCACTGGGCGGGGCGGATATCTGCAGTCATGGCCTAGAGACTAGAATATGGGCATAGTGCTGGTCATGCCCTGGACGAACTGAGAACAGGAGAGGACCCAGAAATGTCTTGTGGGAAGGCTGAGAAGCATGGGCAGAAGTATCAGGATCACCCCATGATGCACCCTGTTTGACAAAAGGAAGC
This sequence comes from Megascapheus bottae, assembly GCF_031878675.1. Classification (NCBI taxonomy): domain Eukaryota; kingdom Metazoa; phylum Chordata; class Mammalia; order Rodentia; family Geomyidae; genus Megascapheus; species Megascapheus bottae. The sequence goes on along the minus strand of NC_143524.1, from coordinate 7,062,958 downwards.
CGAGGCACAGGGCCACCGTCAGGTCCCTTTCTGAAGGTCACACAGCAGTGCATGGTGGGCAGTGTGTGACTCCAGCGGCTACTTGGAGCTAGGGCATTGCCCTGATTCAGACACCTTGAGGGGACACACAGGGACCAGGCTTGGGCCCCCATGCCCGGTTCATCCCAAGTTCAAACCTACCAGACAGACCTCAGGCCCCGTATATGCTCAGGTCTTTGCCCACCCTACCCATAGCCACGTGGCTGAGGGGATTTCCGCCATGTTTGGGCATGAATTGACAAGTGCCCCATTGACGGGCAGGGGAGGGGGTGGGCAGGGCACAAGCCTCCCACTGTGTGGCGTCCCCACCCTCCCCCGTTCCCCAGGACAATGGTCGGGACTCAGCCAGCAGCCACAGCTGGTGCTGGGGGGTGTGGGGGGGTCGTGAGCACGAGGAGGGGAAGAAGGGTGGAGGCACCACCTGGGGCTCTGCCTGCTCTGGTCCTGCACCTGGCATAGGTCCCCTCGTTGCCCCTCCTGCCCAGCTGGGTGGCCTTAAAGGGAGGAGGAGTCTCCAATTGCAGACCCATCCTGCCTGGGAGGCAGCAGCATCTGGTTCCTGTTCCCGGCAGGTAGTAAACAGCCTCCTGAACAAGGGCAGCAAGGAACCAGACTGCAGGAGCTTTGTGGAACTCTGTCTAGTCCCGGACCCTAAGCCCAGCGTGGCCTGCCGTGCTTGCCAGCTTGCCACTTGGGCACACTCATTCCATGTGTATCTTTGGCATGCCTATTGTGTGCTAGGATCCTTACACCCCAGAGACAGGGAGCGCAGCCAAGCTCTTACGCTTGGAAGCCATGGGCAAGGTTCCAGTCCTCAGCCTCAGTTTCCTTATCTGTAAAATGGAGAAGCGACCCACCTCATAGGAGAGGTTGTTAGGAGAATGAACTCGGAGCCACATAAAGGACATGGTCAGAGCTGGGCATACTGCCGTGTTCTGGACACTCACCTTTTTAGGGAATATGATGTGGGAAGAGGAGTGGATCATCAGATTGGAAAGTGGAACTGAGGCCCAGGGAACAGTCAGAGAGTCTTCCCGGGGCACTGGAAATGGGAGGAAATGAGGGTCTGCCTTTCACAGCAGGGGGAGTTGTGAGTGCAAAGGCCCCATGGTGGAGGGTGCATTTGTCCTCAGCTGGGAAGGGGCTGGACTCCTGAGAATTAGGTGGAAGGAAAGTGAGCAGCAAGTGGCTGTGAACAAGTAGGGAGCCAGCCATGCCAGGCCCTGGACAGTGAAGCGGTCTGGGTTTGTCCCAGGTGGTGGGAAGGTCTGAGCGGGAGAGGACGGAGACGCTGCTTGGCTGCCTTGTGGTGCCTCTCTCTGCTTGTGGGGCCTTGGGCAGTCTTTGGCAGCCTGCTTCCCAGGGGCTTCTCGGGGGTATCTTGAGGATCAGGGTGGGATGTGTGCCTCCATGGAGCCTCATGGATCAGTGACATTCTAGGGTCTTTCAGCCACGGTGGGGACGGGCATCCCAGGAACATCCCTCAGGGATCCCTGGCTCCAGAGAGCCCTTGTTTACCACAGACCCCAGGTGTGGGTCGTGGGGTGGGCTGGGGGCTGCTGCCCAGTCCCTGGCTACACAGCATGGCTCAAAAAGAAGACAGGCCTCCAGGGCAGGCTTCCAGGGAGAAGGCGGGGGTCGGCATGCCTTGGAAGGCCCATCGACGTCTCCCCCAGTCCTGGGCCCACCCCTGCCCTGCCATCAGCCCCCTGCTCCCCCCTTCGTCCTCCCGGCCCCTGGCACGGAGGGACCCTCCTCCCCCTAGCCACATCTGGTTCTTGTTAGGGTCTCCCAGGATGCCTCTGCTTGTGCCCCCTCCCCCCCCAGAGGATTAGGGGCGATTAGAAGTGCTCTTGGCTAGCAAAGGAGGAGCAGGAGCAGGAGGAGGAGGAGCAGGAGGAGGAGAGGAGAGGAGAGGGCTGGGCCTGTTATATTTAGCAGCATCCTGACTGCAACAACCCATCATTCATTCACCCTCCATTCCAAGTTCAGTCTCAAGAACCTGCAGCTTGGGCGGTGGGGGTGGAGGTGGGGGTGGGGAGGAGCTCCAGTCCCTGCTCCTGACTCCCTGAGCTTGATTGCTTGGTTTGCCCTTCTAGCCACTAGGTGGGACAGCCTGTGTGGACAGGGCAGGGGTTGGGGGAGGCCCAGAACCTTGAAACACCTTCCCCGTATCTGGGGTTGATTTCTCTTTGCTGTGCTGTCTTGAGCAGGACTTGACCTCTCTGAACAGTGGTCAAGTTCATGGAGGTGTTTGCAAAGTCACGTAGGTAAATAAAGCAGGTAGAATAGTGCCGGTCAGTCAAGAAAAGCCGTCCCCACATCACTGTCACCGTCACTGTCACGGTCACTCCTGAAAATCAGTCAGATCAAGTGACACGGGCCATGACAAGCTCGAGGGTGTTGTACATGCACATGGCTCAAAAAGCTGGCAGCACACAGTAGATGCTCAAGAAATAGGAGCTGTGTTTGCCAGGCTTGGACGGGGTAGGGCTGGAAGCTAGACCCGCAGTGGTCTTTCCCTGCTCCACGGGGTACGGCCAGTGGTCATGCGTGGTGGGTGACCTCGGCTACCAGCTGGGTGAGGGGGTGGGGGTCAGCAGGAGGGCCTGGCCTGTGCTGGCAGCTCGTGACTCGTAGGAGGGCTTAGCTGCTCATTAATCACCTAAGCGGGGCTCAGCATTCTTGAAATGCCAGCTGGGGCCAGGCGGGGGACTGGGCTGGGGGCTTGGGGTCCCCAGGGCTCTGGAGGCTGGGAAGCAAGGACAGCCATTCCGTCTGCAGAGTTCCCAGTGGGTGCTAGAAATCACCTCGCTCTTCCCTGCCCAAAGAAGTGCTGGCTGCTCATGCCCCCATTTCACCACTGCAAAGACTGAGGCTCACCCTGCACTCAGCTCCCTTCCCCCCCCCCGGGGTCACGTGACAGGGAGTGGCTGAGCTGGGATTTGCTCCTGAACTGTCTGAGCTCTGTTCCCAGGGGAGTCAGTGTGGGGTGCCCACCCCAGAAAAGTGTGGGCGAGCCTTTGCCTCAGTGGAGCTGGCCAGCCCAGGTCAGTGGCGTGGGTGGGGCCGTCTTCCATTATCAAGGTTGACGCATCTCCCTACGTCAGCCCCCTTATCACCTCACCCTCCAGCTCCCCCTTCCTCCCCCCCACCACACACACACAAGGTGACCCTGGGAGAAAAAAGGCCAGCACCACCCCCTCTCCTCCTCACGATTTCTAGGAGTCCTGGGCTACCTTTTCTGAGGCCCTCCCTGCCATGGGCCAGAGCCAGCAGGGAAGGCCTGGGAGAGACCGCCTCAATGCCATGCCTGGCTCGGTGAGGTGGACCTCTGCCTCTCCCATCACATGTGGGGGACCGGGGCCACGGCCTGGCTGCTGAGGGTGGGCTGCACCCAGGCATTCCTGACTCTGGACCCCTGCAGCTGGGGTCTAGGGTACAGTGGCTTCTCTAGTCTCGGGGCCTTCAAGATGTGTGATCCTACCAGACCAGGCCTCAAGCCCCCATGTACCTACAGCGGGGCCACCTGCAGCCACCACAGGGCACAGGGCAGGGCCACGTCCTGGGTCTGAGCATCCAGGATGGCAGGCTCCCCACTGTTCCTCATGGCACCTTGTAAGATGACTAAGGGCGGAAGTCTTGGGACACTCATGCAAAGTAGGAACTTACTTCTGTCCCAGCCAATGGGAGTGTGGAGGGATCAGAATGGCCCACCTCATCCTGGGAGAAGGCAGGCAGCTCAGTGGTCTGAGGGAGGTGAGCCTCCTGGAGGATGCTGGGTAGTAAAGCGAAGGACCCCCTGGACACAGGAAGAGATGGGGACACAGCTTTTGGAGGGCCCGGCCTGGGGAGAGAAGAAGGATGGGACCCAAGGCTTAGGGGTCTGAGAGGAGCCACCTGAGCTCACCCCTTGCCCTGCAGGCCATGACATCAGCGGTGCCCTGGAGCCCTCCAACATCGACACCAGCATCCTGGAAGAATACATCGGCAAGGAGGATGCTGCGGACCTGTGAGTGACCCCAGCTGCCCTGACCCCCAAGCCCCCGGTGCAGGTCCTGAGGCCGCCACCATCCCGTCCTCACCCTTTCCTGGTGCTCACCCCTGGGTCCTCTGGGGACTGAGCCTCCTCTCTTCCCCACAGCTGCTTCCCTGACATGGCGGCTCCGGCCAGTGCTGCCTCCTTCCCCCACGGGCAGCCTGCCATCCCCAGCTCCAGCGGGCTCCACCACCTGAGCCCCCCAGGAAGCGGACCCTCCCCGGGGCGCCACGGCCCCCTCCCACCCCCGAGCTACAGCACCCCACTCAACTTCAATAACAACAACGGCATGGGGGCCGCTCCCAAGCCCTTCCTGGGGGGCTCTGGGCCCCCCATCAAGGCTGAGCCCAAGGCTCCTTATGCCCCAGGGTGAGTGAGGGCAGAAAGTGGGTGGGAACAGGATGCAGGGGTTCAGCATCTGTGGGCGCTGGCCTGGTGGTGGAAAGGGCCCGGGTGATGGGCTGCTCAGTGCGGGGGCTCCAGGCTGAGGGATTGCCGTGTTCAGAGGCAGTGGGCAGACACAAGTATCCTGAGCAGGGCAGTGATGAGGCCTGACCGTAAAATCTGTGAGAGCAGTGTGCAGAGGGGAGGGACAGGGTGAGTCTGGCCAGGCAAGCTTCTACACAGGCATGTACAGCCCTGGGACACTCGGCATGTGCCACTGCTCTGTCTGCTCGCCCATTCAGTTAACCGACATTCCCTGTGTGCCAGAGGATGTGGGTGGTGGCTCAGGGTATGGTCTTTCAAGTTACCCTGACCCCAAAAAGACTTGTGGAGCCAAGGCCCTGTCCCAAGAAAACCAGGCCCTCCCCGCCTGTCCCTGGCTCTCCAAGTTGTCCAAGCAAGCTCTCTGATCCAGCCCTGCCAGACTCCAGGGCAGCCTCCAGGCTCATGCTCGATGATTCAAGGACCACAGGAAAGTTCTGGGACCGGTCTGTGGTGGAAGAAACATAGCCCTGGCCCTGGCTCTACCATTTGCCAGTGTCCTGGCCTGGTGACCTATGACCTTTGACCTATGTCAGGTCATAGGTGAGCCCCATGTAGTTCCTCCAGAAGGTCTTGATGGAAATTAAGTAAGTCTAAGTGGCAACAATGCAGGGTGGATTGTGATCCCCAATAGCCTCTCTTGAGACCCTGGCTTATGGGGGACAGAAATGGCGACCAGGCTTAGAGTAGAAGAAGAGCTTTTGCTGCAGAAGATGGCCTGGCTGTGGGAGGCCAGTCGCAGTCCCTAAGTCCTGAGTCCTAGTGTTTACTAAGCATCTTCTAGGTGCTAAATCCCTCTATTGATGTGGGCTCATCAGCCTTCCCCAGGAGCCAGCTTGAGGGGTCCTGACTGCTTCTTGTGGCAGGATTCCAGTGGCTCCTGGAGAATAGGGGGTTTGTCCAGAACCTTCTTGGGGTCCCAAGGTCAGGCGTGCTCCAGGGAGAGACTTGTTCTAGGTGATGGTGGAGAAAGAGCTAGGGATGGTGAAGCTGAGTGGTAAAACCATGGTCCTGCATATTCACCCCCCAGCCCGGAAACACCAAACCAGACCACACACCACCAAACAGAGGGATGTTGTTATTGTTGAACTGTGTATGTGCATGTGTGCGCTGGCTTGAACTCAGGTTCTAGGTGCTGTCCCTTACATTTATGCTCAAGGCTGGCACTCTATAGTGGGGCCACAGCTTCCCTTCTGGCTTTTTTTTTTTTTTTTTTGCCAGTCCTGGGCTTGAGCTCAGGACCTGAGCACTGTCCTTGGACTTTCTCAAGGCTAGAGCTCTACCACTTGAGCCTCAGCACCACTTCCAGCTTCTTTTTGTATATATGTGGTACCAAGGAATCGAACCCGGGTCTTCGTGCATGCTAGGCAAGCACTTTAACCACTAGGCCAAACTCCTGGCCCCCCTTCTGGCTTTTTGCAAATTAGTTGGAAATAAGAGTCCCAGACTTTCCTGCCTGGCCTGGCTTTGAGCCACGATCCTCAGATCTCAGCCTCCTGAGTAGCTACGATTACAGGCGTGAGCAACCTACTCCCATCTCAATGACAGGATTTTTTTTTTTTTTTTGCCAGTCCTGGGGCTTGAACTTAGGGCCTGAGCACTGTCCTTGGGCTTTCTCAAGGCTAGCAGCACTCTACCACTTGAGCCACAGCACCATTTCCAGTTTTCCTATGCATGTGGTGCCAAGGAATCAAACCCCAGTCTCCATGCATGCTAGGCAAGCACTCTACCACCACGCCAAACTTCCGGCCCCTCAAAGACAGGATTTTATGAGGATGAAACAAGGTCCTATGGACTTGGGGTATTGATCCCAGGAGTTGGAGGGGTGGTACATTAGGGAAAGCCAAAGCCATGGACATGAAGTGCAGGAACAGATGGGAGACCTGGGGCAGCTGGCAGCACTTGAGGCTGGTGAGGGGTGTGACACTTTTCTGGGTCACCCTCACAGAACTTGATGTCAAGTTCACATTCTTTTTTTTTTTTTCCTTTTCTGGTCATGAAGCTTAAACCTTAGGCTAGGTGCTGTCCCTGAGCTCTTCAGCTCAATGCTACCGCCCTACCCCTTGAGCCACAGTGCCACTCCCAGTTTTCTAGTAGTTAATTGGAGATAAGAGTCTCATGGACTTAAGTGCCCAAGTTGGCTTTGAACCACAATCCTCAGATCTCAGCCTCCTGAGTAGCTAGGATTACAGGCATCAGCTACCATGCCCGGCTTCAAGTTCATGTTCTTGAATCAGTTACACAGATCTGTAAATGAGGCCACACAGGTGGTGGTGAGGGCTTGTCCCGGAATGAGCTGGGACTGTGGGATCAGGCAGGGCTGTGTCCATGGAAGCTCACTGGCCTTTCTGGTGATTCTCTGGGCACAGTGAAGGGGAGGCATTCCAGACCTGCAGGCCAGGGATGGCCAAATTGCTGGATCCTCAAGTGGGCGCAGTCTCTCCCTGGACAAGCATGGGTTTGTGCAGGACGTGTTGACCTCTGGGGCTGGAGTTTGTTCTTTTTCATGAACCACTGATAAAATAAAATGTACAACAAGAAAACTAAGCCCAGGCCTAGCAGAACTGGCTCCCTGCCCGGTCCACACCTGCTTCTGGCAAGACAGCCCCCCCCATGACCCAGCGAACCCCACCCCAGGTCCTGCTCCAAGGGCCCCATGTTTCCAGGGAGCTGAAGGGCCTTGGTGGGTTACAAGAAGGAGGGCAGGCCTGGCCCCTCGGCTGGGATCCGAGCCTTTAAATCTCCAGATCTTCTTGAGGGACCTGGTAACTAACTGGCCTACAGTGGCCATTTGGTCTAACGGGATCCTGAAGCCCCATATCTACAATTTAGCCCCAAGCCTACAGGTGGGTGTGAGGAGACCTTAGTGCGCCAGCTGTGAAGTCTCTGGGACCCTCCCTCCAGAGGCATTGTCCAGAGCTTAAGGGATGGGGGGTGCTCAGCTTCTAGCCCAACTGCCTCTCTTTCTCTGTGGCCCCTGCAGCACACTGCCAGACTCGCCCCCAGACTCAGGCTCCGAGGCCTACTCCCCCCAGCAGGTGAATGGTGAGTCCAGCCAGAGGAGCCGCCTCCCCCTCTGGGTTTGGGCACAGTGGTTGGGGCGGCCTTATCGAGGGAGGGAGGGAGGAGGGCAGGAGGGGGCCAGCAGCTGCCCAATGGGCCAGATTATCGCTGGTCAAACACTCCCCGGCGCTGGCTATTGTTTCCCCACGAGCGGGTGGGGAGCCTGGCCTGCTTCTGCTGGTGATGCCACCGCCTGGCTGCCTGCGCCATGATGGACGCGCCCTTCGGGGGTAAGTGGACGACTGGGGAAGGCTGCGGGTGCAGGCGGAGTATGGGCCTGCCCTGCACTGGGCCCACCTCACCTTCCAGGGCACTCAGGGGGTGCAGCAGCCCCCAGGCGGTCAAGAGCAGAATAACCATGGACAGCTGACTCCTGCAGCCTGAAGAGGGGTCAAGAGTTCTGTTTATCTTACCAAAACATCCCTGGAATGCCTCCTGGGGAACAAAGGGAGCTGCAGGCCCCCCCCTAAGCTGGGGGGCCCAGCCCCCAGGAGCCCGGAGAGGGGCTGCTGGAGGACGGACAGAGTCTTGACTGAGGACAGCACTAGGGTCCCGGGAGAGTCCTTTCAGGGACTCTGACAAGAGGAGCTGGTCTGAGAGGACTTGGGGCTGGAGGAACGCTGAGTCTGGCCAGCTCTGGGGGAAAGCTGGCTAGGAAGGGGAGAAGGGCAGACACCCCCTGCCCAGAAAGTTGCTTCCCTCCTTAGACTTTTAGCAGCCCAACCTCCAGGTTTGGCTCAGGAGGAAGCAGAAGCATGAGACCCTGCCTAGGGAGAAAACAGTCCCTAAACCAGAGTTGAGTTCAGTGTCTGATGCCCACTCTTCATCTCTCCCACAGACCCCCATCTCCTACGCACCATAACCCCTGAGACCCTGTGCCATGTGGGAGTGGCTTCCCGCTTGGAGCACCCGCCCCCACCTCCAGCCCACCTGCCCGGCCCCCCACCGCCCCCACCTCACTACCCTGTCCTGCAGCGGGACCTGTACATGAAGGCTGAACCTCCCATTCCCCCCTACGCTGCCATGGGGCAGGGCCTGGTGCCCACCGATCTCCACCACGCCCAGCAGTCCCAGGTGCTGCACCAGCTGCTGCAGCAGCATGGAGCAGAGTAAGACTTGGGCAGTGGTGTCCTAAGAAAGTGGGGGGGCGGGGGGGTCAGTGCTCTCTGTAGGGGGGAGGGTCTGCAGATAAAGAGGAGGCCAGTATAGTTATCCCATTGTCCAACAATGCCTTTAGGACCCACAGCCATAACAAATTGCCATGGGTTGCCTTGTTGCACAGATGGGTAAAGTGAGGTTCTGAGCTGGGGGAGGGGGCGGGTATGGCTTGCTCAGATGGTGGATCTTGGGAAGGGCAGAGCCAGGACCTGATCCTAGGGCTGAACACTCATCCAGACACCAGTAGCTTTTCTGCCTGCCTCCTGTAGTCCTAGGGTTTCTGAAGAGGTTCTAGGCCTGGACTCCCTACTGACTGGCTGTAAACGTTTTATAAACCCGAGGGTGCTGTGGAGATCCTCAGACTCCCTCTACCTAACCAAGCAAGGTCTCCCTCCCTGGCCTTCATGGTCCAGGCCTTCTGGCCTCTTTCTAACCCTAGAGATCCCCCCCACCCCGCCTCCGCCCCATGCACACACGATGAAGAAGAGTGATCCCAGCACTAGCCCTGCGGGGAGCATAGTTGGAGGAAATAGGGTTCTTCAGGGAGAAGGGTGGGTTCTGCCCAGTAGGGAAGGGGTTCAGGGAGAGATGGTCACCATGCTGTACACCTCTGTCCTCCAGGCTCCCCACGCACCCCTCCAAGAAGAGGAAGCACTCCGAATCCCCCCCTAACACCCTCAATGCTCAGATGTTGAATGGAATGATCAAGCAAGAGCCTGGCACTATGACAGCCCTGCCCCCGCACCCTGCCAGGGCCCCGTCCCCACCCTGGCCTCCCCAGGGCCCGCTCTCACCAGGCCCTGGTTCCTTGCCCCTCAGCATCGCCCGGGTCCAGACACCACCTTGGCACCCAGCAGGTGCACCCTCCCCAGGTATGTGTTTGGCTGACTATTGGCACTTGGGGAGTGAGACTTGGTCACCTGGGCCCATGTGGGTGTTTGATCCTGCTGCCTAGGTCTCCTGCAGGACAGTGACAGCCTCAGTGGCTCCTACCTGGACCCTAACTACCAGTCCATCAAGTGGCAACCACATCAGCAGAACAAGTGGGCGACGCTGTACGATGCCAACTACAAGGAGCTGTAAGTGACGGGACCCCCAGTCCCCCCCTCCCCGCCCCGCACTACCTCATTCCTCATATTGAGGCATCCCAGGGCCCCACTGAGTTCCTCAATCAGAGACTGGAAGCACCTAGCTATAGGGTGGGCCCATTTCGCAGAAGAGCTTTCCTCTCAGAGGACCCAGGATCTGTGCTGAGTCTGCCTGACTCCTAGCTAGGCCCAGGCCTTCCTAAGGAGAGGGTATCTGCCAGGGCAGGGTGTGGGAGCCAAGTCAGGAGGAGGTGGGCGGGTTCCTGTTGTGTCTGGCTCCTCCCTCCCCCCCCTACTACATTCCAGGAAGGTAACAGGAAGTAGAGTGAGTAGGGAGGGCCCTTCCAGCAGCCCCCTCCCTGTGGAGGGAGGAGGTGGGGGAACACTGGGTCAAGGCTGACCTGGCATTCCTAGCCCGCCCTCCATACCCAATGGATCCCAATTCCCAGCCCCATTGGACCCCACTGCCCACTCCTCACTCCTCCAGGCCATAGGTGTAGCAAGGTGACCTTCTCACCACCGCAGTTCCTTGGCCACTTCAGCCCCCTAGAGTTGGGAACCCCAAGCTGTGGGATTCTTAGTAACGCCCAGGGCTGGGGAAGCGGGGTACCCATTTCCTATGATGGCTGAATTGTCTTACAAGATCTGGGGAGGGGTCTATACAGTGTCTTCCCCATGGCCTGGGGAAGAATCCCCGACTGTCACCTCCACAATTCTTGGGCCAACCCTGTCCTCTCCCTTCCAGGCCTAAGCCTCGGGGAGTTGAGCAGAGGTCCCCAGTGTGGCCTGGGTACTTTCTGAACACTTTGCTAGGGGAGGCAGGTGGTGACCCTGAAAGCGGTGCGGACCCCAGGCCTTCCGTGGACCCTGGCTAGGTCCCTGGTCCGCTCCCCACAGGTGGGCACATTCTTCCTGCCCAGTTCCCTCCAGGCATGTACCAGGCACTCCTGGAAACCCACCTGGGCACCACTTGGGCCTGGGGACCTGGGGGAAGATGAGCTGAGCCACAAGCCAACAGTCACCCTCTTTGCTGCCACCTGGAGGTCCCTTGAGGGGTCAGCCTTGGAACACGATGGCAGCAGCAGATGGCAAGCTTCAGCTGGTGGGGGAGTCCAGAAGTGCCCCTCTCCTTACAGGCCAGAGCAGAGGGAGTCAGAATGAAGGTGTTTGGGGGCTTGAGCAAGCTGGTGGGCCAGGCGGGTGTGTGGTGGAGCTGGCGCCTGGTTCCACCGTTTCCATGGCAACCAGCTGTCAGGTTCAGTGAGGTTCTGCAGGCGCAGCCCCTCTCACCCCATCGCCCACTAGGGAGGCGGAAACAGCCAAGTATGAGGTCCCCTAAGGGTCTTATCTGCACCCCCATGGTTAACTAGCTCAGGGTGGTCACCCATCAGGCATGCAGAGGAAAGACTTGTGTTTCTCCTTTCCGAGACTCAGTTTCCATGTCTGGAAAAGTGGGGCCAACCCACTGGTGGTTTGAGGATCTTGGGGCAAAGACTAGGAAATGGCTTTGTAACAGATTCCAGGGGGCCCTCTGGTGAATGCTGTGAACGCCCTCGCTCCTCTCCCCCACCCCACCCCACCCCGCAGGCCTATGCTCACCTACCGCGTGGATGCCGACAAGGGTTTCAACTTTTCGGTGGGTGATGATGCTTTCGTCTGCCAGAAGAAGAACCACTTCCAGGTGACGGTGTACATCGGCATGCTGGGCGAGCCCAAGTACGTGAAGACGCCCGAGGGCCTTAAGCCCCTCGACTGCTTCTACCTGAAGCTGCACGGAGTAAAGGCAAGTTTGGGGTGTGGAAGAGGAGACAGCTAGGGTGCTCAGGGCCCTGAGAGGTCCCATGATGAGGGAGGAGAGCACACACACACACACACACACACACACACACACACACGTGCTGTACCTTCCTTCCTCTTCCTCTCCCTCCCCCTCCTCTTTCTCTCTGCTAGTACTAGGGCTTAAACTCAAGGCCTAGGCACTGTTCCTGAGCTTTTTTTCTCCCAAGGCTAGTGCTCTACCACTTGAACCCCAGCACCACTTCCATGATGGTTAATTGGAGATAGGTGTCTTATGGACTTTTCTGTCCAAAATGGGCTATGAACTATGATCCTCAGATCTCAGCCTCCTGAGTAGCTTGGATTACAGGTGTGAGCCATGGTACCTGGCTCCACTTCTTCCTTGTACTGACAAGGTGTCGGGCTTCCTAGCCCTCTCCCTCTCTTACACCGCTTCCTTCCTATTCTGGGAGTTCAGGTCTGCATCCCCAGCCAAGAACCATCTCTGGCCATCTACCAGGTACCTTCACTCCAGCCATGCCCTGTCCTTCATGCCCACAGCCGCTGTCTTCTTTCATGCCTCTCCCTTTCCTTGGGACATCTTCCCAGCACCCCACCCCGTTGCTCCTGGCAGACTCCACACTGTGCCCTGCCTAGAGACATGACTAGATCTTCTATGGTGTCTCCAGATGGGCCTGGCATATTGACATGGTTCAGCGAGTGCTCAGGGAAGGGTAGCAGGGCTACAGTTGTGGGGAGAGGGTCTGAGGAGGCAGAGATCTTGGGTGTGAGGCAGGGGGAGGATGTAGGTGTGGAGAAAATGAATATGTGAGCTTGAAGAAGTATAGGAAGGTGAATGGGTGCGGCTGTGAAAGATGTCATTGCCATGGGGACATCTGAGTTGTACAGATGTGGAGGCAGTAGTGTGCTGTGGGGGTGTGTAGAGGCTGTGTGTACACCCAAGGCAGGGGAGTGAGGAGGGCGGGGAGGGGTGTGGCTAAGTTTGGTGAAGTGAGGCTGTTCCCTCCTGGATTCCAGCTAGGCCTGGGCTAAGAGGGTGAAAGAGGGCAGGGCTAAGGCTAAGGCCAGGCCAGGGACCTTACCCTGCCTGTCTTTGGGTTCTGTCTTCCCCAGCTGGAGGCCCTAAACCAGTCCATCAACATTGAGCAGTCGCAGTCTGACCGGAGCAAGAGGCCTTTCAACCCTGTCACGTGAGTGTGTGGTAATCCCCGCCACCCCCCCCCACCCCGCCATCCCCCCCTCCTTCGGAGAGACCCTGCCCTGGAGCTTGAGAACTAGAGGGTTCATCATAGGTCAGCCCTGCTGGCTCCCAACCTGCCCCCCTCCCCCCCAGCCATGCAGCTCTTGGCTGTTCCCTTCCTGTCCCCCAGCCCTTCTGAGCATGCTGCCTCTTTTCTTCAGGGTCAATCTGCCCCCTGAGCAGGTCACCAAGGTGACCGTGGGGCGGCTGCACTTCAGTGAGACCACTGCCAACAACATGCGCAAGAAGGGCAAGCCCAACCCCGACCAGAGGTGAGCAGCTGGCCCTGACCTGGAGTCCCCACTTCCCAGGACCATGACCAGGACTGTTTCCCTGAGGAACATGCCAGGCCCAGGGCTCCTAGATGCCCCATGCCATCCATTTCAGAGCTGGCCCCTGATTTAGGGACAGGACCACAGGAGCCTGGCTTCTGGACTCGGAGCTGTTCTGCGGGCTCCTGGCTATACGTCCTTGGGGGATTTCTGCCCCCTAGTGGAAGCTCAGGTTCCTCGTCTGCAGGGTGTCAGGTTCATGTCAAGTCCTTTTTATGGGGGGAGGAGAGGTGTGATGACAAGAATGTGGACCTATGTCCACTTCACACCTGGCCTTGGAAGGGTGGTGGGGGTAGATGGGCAGAACCCCAAGTGTCTCAGCCCCCCACCCCCACCCCGTGCATCCCAGGTACTTCATGCTGGTGGTAGCCCTCCAGGCACATGCCCAGAACCAGAACTACACGCTGGCTGCTCAGATCTCAGAGCGCATCATTGTGCGGGTGAGGGTCACCTCCTTCCAGGGGCAGAGGCCACCCCAGAGGGAACGAAGACAGTGTTCGAATCTCACTGGGTACCTGGCTGTGTGCCCTCTGTGGGTAGCAATGTTTCCTTCACGAGCAAGCATGGAGGTAGATGAGACCTGGTCACTTCCTGGGTTCTGGACAGCTTAAGCTGGGCATGGTGGAGCCAGGAGACCTGGACTGAATGAGGAAGGGGGTGGTGGGTAGGCCCTGCAAGTTCCCAACCCCCCAGGACTCAATCAGACTCCACTTGCCCTAGGCCTCTAACCCAGGCCAGTTTGAGAGCGACAGTGACGTGCTGTGGCAGCGGGCACAGGTGCCTGACACTGTCTTCCACCACGGCCGAGTGGGCATCAACACTGACCGACCAGACGAGGCACTGGTTGTGCATGGCAACGTCAAGGTCATGGGCTCACTCATGCACCCCTCAGACCTGCGGGCCAAGGAGCACGTGCAGGAGGTGGGGCGGGCTTCTGGAAAGGGTAGGGCCGGGTGGAAGGACAGCTGACTGGGTAAGGGGAGGCTACCCTTGGGGCTCATCCTGTGACCCCAGCACCCGGATCTCCTCCCCCACAGCACAGTCCCTCACTTAACCTCCCTCTGGGGACCACGCAGGATGACCTCCAGAGGGAAGGTTCAATCTGGGCCCTGTTACCTGGCAGGTGGACACCACGGAGCAGCTGAAGAGGATCTCACGCATGCGGCTGGTACACTACAGATACAAGCCTGAGTTTGCTGCCAGTGCGGGCATCGAGGCCACCACGCCAGAAACTGGTAAGAATCTGCTGGGAGGGGGTTGGGCACTGGAAACCCAGTGACTTTGGGCCTCTGCCCACGGGCTCTGGCCTGCTGTCCCCTGAAATCCTGCTTCCAGAGAACCCTCCCCTTGGCCCCAGAAAGCTCACCCCTCTAGAAGTCCCTAGAAAAAAGTCCCCCTTCCCAGATCCTGGCATCTCACCTCTTGACCACTACAGAGGACCGTGGCCTCAGATCCTTGCCCTGCGCTCCCTTCCCCCAGAATCTTGCCTCCATCCTCTCAGAACCCTGTCCCTTCTCCTAGGACACCTACTTCCAGGATCTTACCCCACCCAGGAGCCGCAAGCCTGGCCCTGTGGGCTCTGGGTTGTCTGAGGGTTGTCCAGGGTTCCAACTCTCTAGACCTTCTCCATTCAGGTTGTCCCACCCCATCCTTACTCGGGAGAGCTATGGCAGCCCCCACCCCAACCCTTGGCGGTGCCTCCCCAGGTGTCATCGCCCAGGAGGTGAAGGAGATCCTGCCTGAGGCAGTGAAAGACACAGGAGACGTGGTCTTTGCCAATGGGAAGACCATAGAGAACTTCCTGGTGGTGAACAAGGTGTGCTGTGTGGGGACCGGAGGGGCTCAGGGCCCCTTCCATATCCCACAGAAGAAGGAAGGGCCCAGCTTCAAGGTTGAGAGCAAGAGAGCCAGCTAAAGATCATCTCCACCACCTCAAGGCCTGAATGCAGGGTTTATTTTATCTTCTGGCATGTTGGAGATCAAACCTCACTCATGCCCCAGACATGTGCCACTGAATTAACCTCCCAGACTGTACCCCTTCTGTGGCATGAGGCAGTGCACTCAGGAGACATGTTCTCCTCTCAATCCCCCCAACCCCCCACTCCTCGCCCATAGTCAGTCAAGTGCCCAAGAAAGCACCAGAGGTGGCCAGTTACAGGGCTGAGGGTCTGGCTCTGAAGTGTGTGGGGTGGACAGCCTGGGAGGTGGGCAGGAGGGATGCCATGGGGCCAGGGTGGAGAGGCCCATGTCCAGGTTTCCATGGCTGTGGATTTTCTGGCCCTGCTCTGGCCCTGTGGCCTGTAGCTGGAGGCCCTGAGGCTGTGGACCCTGACAGCCCATCGCCTTGGCAGGAGCGCATCTTCATGGAGAATGTGGGGGCTGTGAAAGAGCTGTGCAAGCTCACAGACAACCTAGAGACACGCATCGACGAGCTGGAGCGCTGGAGCCACAGACTGGCCAAACTGCGGCGCCTAGACAGCCTCAAGTCCACTGGCAGCTCCGGTGCCTTCAGGTGGGGGCCTGTCTGGGGGTGGGAGTGGGTGAGACCCCCTTTTTGGAGGCACCCTTGACCTTGGCTTTCTTGCTGCAGCCATGCAGGGAGTCAATTTAGTCGAGCAGGCAGTGTCCCCCACAAGAAGAGGCCCCCCAAGGTGGCCAGCAAGGTAAATAGGGGGCAGGGAGATCGGGTGTCTCCCTATTCCCCAGGGTCTCCCTTTCCAGCTGCTACCTCTGCAGCCTCGCTGACGCCCTCCCAGCCCCTTTCTGCCTCCATTCTTGTTGCCTCACCTCTGGGCAAATGGATGACGCTAGGATTGGGTGGAGTGGTAGGCACCCTAAATCTGCCTCTTCTGCTTTTCTGCTCTTCTGGGTCCTCAGGCATCCTCAGTAGTCCCGGACCAGGCTTGCATCAGCCAGCGCTTCCTGCAGGGAACCATCATTGCCCTGGTGGTGGTCATGGCCTTCAGGTGATTATCTCCCAGTGAGCTGTCCAGTGGGGTCAATGGCAGCTGGGCCCAGGCCCCAGGGGGAGGGGTGGGTTGGGGGGGCTAGGGAAGGTAGACTGCTTCTTGTGCCTCCCCGTCTTGGGATCTGGGATCCTCTTAGAGCTGCAAGCCCAGCACTGGGGGCCCAGGACCACAGGGGCCCTAGAGGAATTACAGGGTGGCTGCAGCTCTGACTGTGCCCCTGTTCTGTGGCTCCCAGCGTGGTGTCCATGTCCACACTGTACGTGCTGAGCCTGCGTGCTGAGGAGGATCTGGTGGACACGGATGGGTATGTCCCTGCGGTGGGGCTGGGGGGGAAGCCAGGGGGTAACATGGGCAGGCTATGGGCACTACGAAGCAATCTAAAGGGGTTTCACCACACACATCACCCGCTGCAGGCTTGTTGAGTGGGAGGATCTCTAGAGGGTGGACAGCCTCTCCCAGTCCTCTCTGACCTGTTCCTCCAGGTATCCATCAGCTGGGGGGCTCTGGTAGAAACAGGAGGTGCAGGGAGGGAGGGTCAGGGCAAGACCTTAGGCTCTGTGTGCCACTGTTTACCCCTAGCTCCAGGGACCATCTCTGATTGTGTCTTCTCTCTCTCCTCCCTTGCCTGTCGCCCTCTTGGTCTCTCTGTTGTCCCTTAGCTCTTTTGCCGTGTCTACTTCCTGTCTTCTGGCCCTGCTCCGGCCCCAGCACCCTGGGGGGAGTGAGGCCATGTGCCCATGGTATGTGTCTGACCAACGACCTATCTTCCTCTGACTCCTGGGCCCTTCTTCCTGCCTCCTTTCCACCTGCCCTGCTACCTCCTCCTTCGTCCCTGGGACTTCAGGCCTGCCCCCAGCGCTCTGAGCTCAGCCCATCCTTCCCCAGCAGGGCCAGCCAGAGCCTTGGGGCCACTCAGCTCCGACAGTCCCCTGTGACCACTGGGCTACCCGATGTACAGCCATCCTTGATGCTGGGTGCGTGCCTGGACAGGCTGAGGGGTGGGACAGGTGGCTCTGATTGCGGGGCGGGGGGGGGGGGGACTGTGTTGCTCCCCTCTAGCTTATACAGCCTTTGGCTTCCTCAGTTACCACTGGTCCAGCCAGCTCAGCTCCAGATCCGCCTATCCGCACCTTGGACCTGTGCTCCAGCCACCCCTGCCCTGTCGTCTGCTGCTTTGCACCCACTCCCAGCCCTGCCCCGGAACCCAGCCTTGGCCCCAGCATTAACCCTCATCCCAGCTCTAGCCCCAGCCCTGCCACCAACCACTCAGGTATGCCTATCTTAAGTCCTCTGCATCTAGAGAAAGACCCCAAAGACTCATTGATGGGAAGATCTCCCAAAGACCAGGACGTGAGCTTGGAAAACATCGGAGAGTCTCCCTAAAGGTGTCCAGTAGGCATGTGGGGTTCACAAAGGCAGCTGGACAGAAGGCAGTGGCAGCCCCTTCTCAGCTTGTCTCTGGTTCTGTTCACAGGCTCCAACCAGATGGCCCTGCTGCCAGTCACCAACATCAAAGCCAAATCCTGGGGGATCTCAGCCAATGGCATTGGCCACTTCAAACATCCCAAGAGTCTGGAACCTGTGGCTAGCCCTGCAGTCCCTTTCCCTGGGGGGCAGGGCAAGGCCAAGAACAGCCCCAGCCTTGGTCTCCATGGTCGGGCCCGCCGAGGAGCCGCCCAGCCTAGTGTTGGCTCTGCTCTGTCCACTCAGACCCAGGCCCAGCCAGGTACTTGCTACACCCCAGCAGGGCCCAGTAACCAGGGGCCCATTTCAGCCTGTACACATGACCGCCTGAGCACAGAACTAACTGTGAGTCAGCATACATTTACTGAGCATGTACTACACCCCAGGAATCAGGCAGGAGCCTACTGTTGCCCATTCAATCACTGTGAGAAAGGGGCTGTCATGGTCCAGGCAAGGAAACAGAGACCAATGTGATGGATTTGTCCCAGCAGCAGCCAAGCAAGAATTTTGTCCTGCCTGTCCTGGCTCATTTGTCATGGTGGCAGAGTGAGGGCAGTGCTCTTCAGGGTCCTCCAAGTTTTTCCTCAAACCTCCAGCCTCTGGGTGTGTGCGTGTGAGTGTGTGTGTGTGTGCACACGTGTGTGTACCGGGGCTTGAACTCTGCCTTGCACTCACTTTTTTTTTTAATTCTCTACTACTTAAGCCATACCTCTACTTTCAGCCGTTTGCAGGAAGTCTCAAGGACTTTTCTACCTGGGCTAGCTTTGAACTATGATCCTCAGGTCTCAGCCTCTTGAGTAGCTAGGATTACAGGCATGGGGCCACCAGTCCCTGGCTCCAAGCTTTGGTTTTAACAAAACTTGAAAACTTTATCATAGAAGTTTTTACCCTGGCCCCCTCTGAAGAAGGTTGCCTTGCGCTGCAGAGGAACCAAGCCCTCAGCCAGCAGCTCTGAGCTAGGATTTAAGGCTTATCACCATCACTTGGTGGCTTTTGTGGCTTACAGAACAAAAGCTTACAACTTGTAGCTTGCAGAGGTTGAAGTTCAAAGTGATGGGGAAGCCCTAGAGCTAGAGGCTTTGGAGGCAGATGTTTCCTGGGCCCTGTAGGTAACAGGCAGTGGAGACGTGGCCCTGCCCCAGACAGCTGGCAGACACCATGGCATGACAAGGCTGTGCAGGGACTGGTTTGGGAGTGAGAAGAGCACTTCATCTGGACCAAGGAGGGAGGGGACTAGGGAAGACTGCCTTCCTTACAGGAAGTGACCCTGGAGGTTTGCCCCAACACGGGAAAGGGCACTTTCTACCTCATCTGCCTCCGGTACCTGCCCATAACTGCTCAGCTCTGGGCATTCTGGGTCCTGCTTGGGGTCCTTGGATTAGGCCTCAATGAGCTGAAAATTCGCTGAGTCCAGCAATTGTCCAGAGACCAGTAGTCTCACCTTCCTGGCTAGAAGGGTCAGGAGGCAGCAAACCCAGGAGAGAAGTGAGGTGAACAAGAAAGCCTCATTGCTGCAATTCCACGTCATACATTGCACGCGTCTGTCCAACATGAGCCAGCCAGGCCGGTGGGTTTGCTCAGGGAAAGACACCAGCCAGGGTGGGCTGGCAGATGTCCCAGGGGCTCTGTGGCAGGGAACAGTCTGTGTGCAATGCTCCCTCCTGGCTGACTTAAGACCCCCAGAGCACCACCACTGAACCTAGAGGTGGAACGGAGGCCTCTGCACGGACTCCTGCCTACCCTGTCCAGAGACAGAACGTTCTCCTCCTTATCCCGTGTTCTGGTTCTGGGGAGGAAGCACACCTCAAGCTCATGGAAATGACCTGCGCCTAGGGCTGTTGAGAAAGGGACATGCAGTGACCCCAGACATTGTAGCTGTCTAGAAAGAACCTGATGCCCATTCACACTAAGCTAGGAGTGTCACATCCAAGTGTCACAAGAAAACACTTGTTTTGAGTGTGCCCTGTTGTGTCCCCTTCCTAGCGGTTGCAGACCCGGTGCCCTCCCTGACCTCCATCCAGCTTTTGGAGAATTCCATGCCCATCACCTCCCAGTACTGCGCAGCAGAGGGGAACTGCAGGTAGGCTTGCCTCTTTCCTGTCGCTCCGATAGGGTCCCCAGGTGATACAAGCCTGTGCCCTCTGGGGCACCCCTCCCCACAAGGCAGGGAAGCCCCTTTCTGGTCCTCTGAGGGCCCATCTTTGCTCCCTCAGGCCTGGAAATTTCACCTACCATATCCCTGTCAGCGGCAGCACCCCACTGCACCTCACTCTGACCCTGCAGATGAAGTAAGTATGGGGGATGGAGGGAGGAGAGCAGCAAGAGGCCACACCTAGAGCTGCAGGAAGGCCCATCAGAGCCAGCCCTTTGCTATATGGTGGGCCTGGCCTGTGGATGCTGCTTTGTGGTTCCGTGGCTCTGGCTGGGGAGGGCAAGGCCGTGGACTGCCACAGGCCTCGTGTTCAGTGTGGTCCAGACTGGGCGGTGCTCGTTTCAGGGGTGGGGTTGGGGTGACTCAGGAGCCCCCCTCCCTGATATCTGGGCCTCTTCCTAGCGCTTCTTCCCCCGTGTCCGTGGTGCTGTGCAGCCTGACAGCAAAGGAGGAGCCATGTGAGGAGGGGGGCTTTCTGCAGCCTCTGCACCCCCACCAGGACACCCAGGTAGGGGTGGCTGGGGAGCAGCTGGCCAGACCTCTTGTCAAACAATGTCTTCAAGGCCCAAGGAGAGGCAGCTGAGTGTCCACCAGGGGCCCTTGGGGCTGGGTGTCTCAGGAAGGACATGCAGACAAGTCTTGGTGGCACATGGGTGTCTCTGTGGTGGTGGCAGAGCTGGGAGAGGAAGGAGTTCAGCAGTGCTAGTGTGGCTAAGTGCCACAGTGGAGGTGGCGCATCCAGGTGCTGAGGGCTGGGTGCCAGGGAAGACAGGCAGAGCCATCACTGTCCAGCTACCCACAGGCCACACTTAAAACCAGGGCTGACAGACTCTGGCTTCTCCTTGGCCGGAGAGGCTGTGGAGAAATTACAGGTGTGGTCCTTTCACTTTCCTGCTCAAGGCTGATGCTCTGCTATTGGAGCCACAGCTCCACTTCTGTCTTTTTGGTGGTTAACTGGAGGGAGATGAGGGTGTCACAGGCTTTCCTGCCCAGGCTGGCTTCGAACCATGATCCTCAGATCTCAGCCTCCTGACTAGCTCCATTGGTGCATTTTGATCAGCAGGTATTAAGGCCTCTGACTCGGGCACTGGCCTCTAGGGACAAAAGTCAGAGAAGAACGAACAGTACAGGGGCTGCCAGCTAGCCCCTCACTGGACCTGGAGCTTGGACCCAAACCCATGTGGCAGAGGCCAACTCCCCACCGCAGGTCAGGGGTGGGCAAGCTGACCAAGCAGACAGACTTAAGTTTAAACTCTAGCCCTACATCTCCAGGGCAAGTGACTCCACTCCCTCATCTGTAAAGACAGGTAAATGACATGAGGTACTTCCAGGAGTACGGGGTGGCTGGCAGTGTAGCCTAGTGGTACAGTGCTTGTCTAGCATGCACGAAGCTTTGGGTTCGATTCCTCAGTTCCATATACACAGAAAAAGCCAGAAGTGATGCGGTGGCTCAAGAGGCACAGCGTTAGCCTTGAGCAAAAAGTGTCTAAGGACAGTGCCCAGGCCCTGAGTTCAAGCCCCAGGACTGGAGGGAAAAAAATAAAAGAGTATGGGCTGAGCCACTAAGGAGGTAGAACCCAGGGCAGGTGGCTGTGGACTTGGAGGTACAAGGCAGCACATGCACAGTGTGGCTGCTGTTGCTCCATTCTCTTTGAAGTGCCCTGCTCTTCTCCTTCATCTAAATACATTACACCTTCTAATGGCCCCAGTGAGGGATGCTGGTTGGGGATGGGGCCAGGGCTTCTCTGACCAACCCCCGCCTCCCCTCTCCAGGGCACCTGTCATCAGTGGCCAGTAACCATCCTGTCCTTCCGTGAATTCACCTACCACTTCCAAGTGGCACTGCTGGTGAGCGTGGCCATCTTCCCCCAAAGTCCAGGTCCTCTGGGTGCAGGGTGGGGCTTGGGGGAGAGGAGCAGGGGTTCTGTAGAGTCTGGGGTAGGAGGGTCACCTGTCCTACTGCCCTTCCGCCCAGGGCCAGGCCAACTGCAGCTCAGAGGCCCCCGTGCAGCCAGCCACAGACTACTATTTCCACTTCTACCGCCTTTGTGACTAGCTACGAGGCGGGGCCGGGCCCGCCCTCCACACTGGAAGCTGTGGCGTTACAGCCGTGTTACACTGGAGCCTGCTGCCGGCCCGCCGCCCGGCCGCTAGGCAGCTGCCCTCACAGACCTCCCTTCTCCCCGGGGAAACTGGAAGTCTTCACACTGGAGCAGCCGTGCCTGCTGGTCACTCTCACACGACGAGGGAGCGGCCTGGGCCTGTCTGCCTCCACCTCCTCCTCAGAGAGGACCCAGGGGCTGGCAGGGGCTAAGGGAAGCTGTGGTCCTGACTTCTCCAGATCCACTCTGCCTACCTCCGCTGCTGAGGTGGGAGAGAAGACCTGCCAGGAACTTGGGCTCACTCCTACAAGACCTGGCTGGACCCCAGGCTCCATCTTGGGCAGGCAGCCCACGCCCTTGGTGCTGTTCCCTGGGGATGGCTTGGTAGTGGACTTTTTGAGTTTGACTGTTACGTGAGACTTGGCATTCTAAGCTTTGACAGCTTGGTTCCCAGACGTTCCCAGGGCAGCTGAGGCCGGCCCACAGGGCTGGAGACAACTGTGCCTGATGAAACCACCCACAGTCCTTTGCGGGGGGAGGGGGAGGCCAGGACGCCAGGTAAAACTGGACCCTTGAACTTGGTATATTCTCAAAGGGTGGCTCCCTGCGAGGCCCCACAACCTGCGTTCCTGGGGGCGTCTAGAGCGCAGGATGGTCCACTCACTGTTCAAGCAGAGGAGCAGGAATCCCTGCAAGCAGTTGGCTGGCCTGGGCTGGGGGATGCAAGTAACTGCTATAATTAATGAGGTCATCATGCACTTAAACTAGGGCAGGAAGGGGTGGGAGGCTGGAGCTATGACAGGGCTGCGGCACTGGTCCCTCCCAGGAACCTCACATCCCATCCTCCCTCTACCCTGGCCTGCCAGTGGCCTTGTCTCTGGAAATCCAGGCCTGGAATCAGGCTGGAAGGGCCCAACAGGCCCCACCTCTGCCAGGAGCAGAGCGGTGGGTTTAGGTGTAGGAAGAAGTTGTTGTTTTTTATCAAGTGCCAACTTCATTCGCTGTTTTCTTACCAGAGCCTGGAACATTCCAAGCCACATACAGGCTGATGGGAGAGTGTGGCACTTAGCCACCTCTGCTACGAGGTCAGAAGTGAGAAAGGGTGTGGCCGTCCTGCCATCTCACTTGGAATGAGGCCTTGCTCTCCTACCTCTCGTTCTCTGCCCCAGTAGGAGGCTTTCCTGCGGGGGAGCTGTGGGCCCTCGGCTGCCACGCATCTCCAAGTACTTCAGGACAGGGAAACACTGAGGGGCTCAAGGATAGCAGGGTTCCTTCATCCCCCTTGCCTCCTTGCCCCTCCCCAACGTGGCTTCACTTCTTCCTTCTGCCATAGGAACTGCAGGACTCCTGTGCCTTACTTAGAATGCTCTTTTCTGCCAACAGTGCCTTAAACTGCCTAGCTCCATGTCCATTAGCTGGATGACGGGGTTTCCTCACTAGAGGGGTGTTCTTGGATTGCAGCCCCTAGTCGTTAACTGGAAGTGACCCTCCCCTGCCCCCTGGAGTCCATCTGGACACAGAGCCCGGGTCCCACAGCAGCTGGCTGGTCCCATGCCCGAGGAAGGGTCCTTGGTACAGGAGGTGGGGTCAAGTCTGGGCTCCAAGCTGCTTGAGGGGGGTCAACCCTGGACCAAAGTTGCCTTAAGCCCAAGGTATAAAAGGGCTTCAGGGAAGGTGAGGGGCCGTCTGCTAGAGGCAGATTGCTGCGCCAGCCCTGCCGGGCCCCACTGGCCACGCTCCCTCCTCTCTGGCATCTCTTCCTGTAGGCCCTGGGCTAATTCACTCCTAGCTTCAAGCTGTACATAGGGCTTCCCAGCAGCCCCCCTGCCCACACTCCCCTCAGTGATGTGCGCATGCACAGAGCACCCCTAACTCCCAGTCTTCTCCCTGAGCACTGACTCATATTTATCGTGTACCCACTCTGACTCTGAGGTGGGCAGAGGGAAGCCACTGAGGCCTGCTTGCTCCCTGTCCTCTGGATTGTCCTTTTCTGAAGGAAATATACATATATAAATAAATGTATAAATACTGCTTTGTATCTGAGCTTGCCTCCTCTCTCTTCTTGCGATTGTGTGGGTGCGAGAGGGCATCACCTGTGGGGCTGGAGAGCTTCACATATGGTTGGACTCAGAGACCCCTGCCTGAGCCACATCTCCTGGCACCTTTCCTGCCTATACACCTGCCCCGGCCCACCTATCTGCCTAGAGAAAAGTGCCTTGGGACTAAGCCTGGCAAAGTCATCCAACCAGAAGCTCAACCGGGCTTCAAGGAGGCGGTTAGTCCAGCACAAAACTGACAGAGATGTTTACAGAAATTACTGAAGAGGGTAGTCTGGGTCCTTCCTATGCTCAGGTAAGCAAGCCCTGAAGTTCAATGACCAGATACCCCAACCACATAGCCCCTGCCCGGAGGCAGAGCATGTGTGAAAGGTAGGTCTAGGGCAGTCTCCTGGGCCCCACTCCACCCACCTGACACCAGAAAGGACAGGAGATAAGACTGTCGCACATCTGCCTTTATTGGAAGCAGCAGGTGGGACCCTTCCAGCAATAGTAAAAAAATTAAATTACAAAAGCAGGGATTCAGTGACGCCATCTGGTGGTACCTAAAAAAAAGGGCAGGGGTATCAAGATGAGCCCAAATCTCCTTCCCCCCTGCTCCTTTATCTGAAACCCTATGCTCCTTGGACAAGGCTGACAGGGGTACATGGGGGGCAGGGAAAGAGGCCTATGAGCCAGGGTCACCGCCCATGTATCTGTCTTTCAGCCTGCTAGACTCACGGCTACAGGAGGCTTCTCCGGGCTGTACCCCAGGGTACGGAGTGTGCCACACTGTCACTACTTACCGTGGGGATCATACGTAGATGCCAACCCAGAGGAGGAGGAAGAGGACTCCAAAACCCATGAAGAGTGAGGCCACCAAGGAGATGAGGAGCTCTTTGTAGATGTCTCGAGTGTACTTGGTGGAGGTGACCTCATAACTGGGCAGGGCTACTAAGGAGAAACACTGATGGACTGTAGATGCTGGAGGTTACCCACCAACACCCCAAGCTGTAAAATAGGGGCTGTAGGCTTTCTGGGAGGCTGGTCAGATGTGGTATAGCCAAGAGATAACGACAGCTGGCACCCCTTACCATCATCACCTGCTATCATCTGTGAGGAAATCAGACCATACAGTTTATGGATGGTGAAGCCAGAACCAGCTTTCAAGCCTGTGGACAGCTGAGGACATTCAACCTTATTCCAACCTCAGCTTCTCTAGGCCAGCCCTCAGCTCACTGTCCTAGAAGTCTGAAGAGCAAAAGGAGCTCAGCTGAACTTGACAAACAGTGCATGAGCCATTTTTTTTTTTTTTGGCCAGTTGTGGGGCTTGAGCTCAGGACCTGAGCACTGTCCTTGGACTTTTCTCAAGGCTAGAGCTCTACCACTTGAGCCGCAGCACCACTTCCAGCTTTTTTCTATGTATATGATACCGAGGAATCGAACCTGGGTCTTCATGCATGCTAGGCAAGCACTCTATCACTAAGCCAAACTCCCTGCCCACAGAACCCATTTTTGAACATCACCTACCTTCCCTTTCCCTTTTCCCATTCCCACCCCAATGTATGAAACCAGCAGGATGCCTGGACCACACCACACACAGCTCCCTTTCCCTTCTCCCATTCCCACCCCAATGTATGAAACCAGCAGGATGCACGGACCACACCACACACACTTTCTTCCTCAGCCTCCCACACCACTCAGTCTGGCCCACTGCTCAATAAAAGGATACACGAAGAA
This sequence comes from Megascapheus bottae, assembly GCF_031878675.1. NCBI lineage: Eukaryota > Metazoa > Chordata > Mammalia > Rodentia > Geomyidae > Megascapheus > Megascapheus bottae. Next base: position 7,037,253 of record NC_143524.1, on the reverse strand, counting down.
CCAGGCAGTGAAGAACATGCCAATGGCCAGAAGCACCACAGTCAAATGGGGGAAGACAGCTGGGTTGACGGGGCTGGTGTATCTGCTCATGGCCTCGAGCTCCTAGGAGAGGGCAGATCACAGCTGTCACAGAATCCTATGATTTTAATGGCAGGTGGGGGGGGCGGGGACGGGGACACTGGAGCAGTCTTGTGCTGCTGGGACTGCCAGAGGCTCAATTCAGCTGGGGAAATGTGGGAACCCTTCAAGGATGGACATCAAGCAATTCATTGTTGGAATGACAAATACAATGACATCTTGAAACAGAGGTGGCACCTTCTCTGTGGCATAAGACAAGAGACAGGAATCAGAGGCTTTGACACAATGGTAGCTGCAGATCAATAGTCCTTTTGGAGGCTAGTTTTTCCCCTGTGGGGGGGCACAAAGCGTATCTACCATTTCTGGAGCTTTATGGACGCGTATCTATAAACTCTACCCTACTATCCTTACTGTAAAGCCTAGACCAATACCCACATCACGGCTTCTAATTCAATTGTATAACTCTCATTAGATCTTAGGATCTACCAGCAAAAGCCATCAGTTAACATTCTTGCTCTAAATGTGGCACACTCTCTGACTCTTGCCAAAATTGTACCATGAAACTGCAGATGTGCCTGCAGTTTGGACCTCTGAAACTGCAAGCTAAAATAAACCTCTTCTTGAGGGAAAAAAAAAAAATCTGTCTCTACAGAATCATCTGAGTCTGAGTAAAGTGGTTATAATAAGGTCTGTTTCACAGGGTTGCTGTGTGATTTAAGAAAGATGATAAATAATGACGCATCTAGCTCAATGCCCGGCATAGAGTAGTTTGCTCAATAGGTGTTTGTTTTTGTTTCCTTCCTAAGGTTGCCGAGCCGATTATGAGATAATGCCCGTGAAAGAAGGCTGTAAGTGTAAAGTTCTGTACAAATGTTAGCTTCCATTGTCCCTCATCAGCCAATGCTGCAAAAATCCAGAACATAACAACTCTACAAGAAGTAAATGGCCCCCATTGTTCTAAGAGACACAGGAATTCAATTCAGTAAACAATTATGTCCCTTTGACCCCCCCCCCAAAGCCATAAAGACAATTGCTGTCCTTTATTGAGCTTCCCATGGCAGGCCCTGTGTTTGACACTGGGGACACAAAGGTGAATAGACATCATCCGGAGCTATGGGCGCGTCGGAGGGTAGTCACTAGGAGGCGTGGCGGATCACAAAGAAGGCCAAGAAACGTGGCACCGGGCCCTGCGCAGACTGGGCGCTCCTAAGAGACGGGGACCAGGGGCCTCGCAGAAAACTGACGTCTTCCCAGCACCGCGCAGGACGGGGACGCGCTCACGGACGGATCTTTCCAGACAGATAACAGATCACAGGCACCAGGAAACGCCCTCAAAGGGACTTGCAGAGCTCCCACACCCTACGGCCTTGTCGCCACGGACAGCAGCCTCCGTGCGACGTAAACTCAGCTCGAGGAGTCCGGGCAGGAGGCCTTTCCCAGCCCACCCCCTACGCAGGCCGGGGGAGGCCCCGGAACAGCCCGCCCTCGGGGGCCCAGGCGTCCTGGGCCTCCGCGAAAGAAAGCGTTGTGGGTCGGATGCGCACCGGGTCCTGGACCACATCCCCGTCGGGAACTCCCTTAGCCCTCTCACCATCTCGCCCTGCTCAGGGTAAGCCGCGTCTCAGCCACCGGAAGAACACGTCGGCAGGAGCAGGCGCCTTGCCTAGCAGGAAGCGGAAGTGGCTTCTCGCGCGTGGAATTATGGGAACGGTAGTCCCGAGTTTCAAGGTGTGGCTGGAGCTGGGGCTGTGGAGACCTGCTTGGTGTAGGCAGAGCAGGGATAGGAGGTGGGAGAAGGTAGGACAGGATGGCCGCGCGAGTCACTTGTCCTCGAAGTTACAGCTGTGAAAACAGACTCCCGAAGGGGGCGGGCAGTGTACTACGCTCCCCAGAAGGCTGTGCGCGGCACGCAGGTCACGTGACGGCAGCGCGGGCTTTGGAAGCCTGTCTAGCGTGAACGGCGACCGCGGCCTTGCGGGAGAGCGGGGCTTGAGGCTGTCCGGGACGTCGCCGCTCGGTGGACCCAGCGCTGCCTGCCGAGGTCTCGCGCCCCAGAGGCCAGGTGAGACCCCGCGCGAGGTGCCGCGAACAGATCCGGGCTCCGCTGGGCTCTGGCGCGCGCCGGGTTCCGAGGCGGGAGGCCCCCGAACCTCTGTGTCTCCACTGGGAAGAGGATAAAGAGGATAATGGTTTCTACCGTATGGGGTCGTGGAGCAGTTCTCCGTGTACTAATGAAAAACCTTGACTTCCTGCCGTGTCGGGGGGGGAAACTGACAGACCATTGTTTTCTTTGTGCACCTGGAGGACGAGAAGCCAGGGTGAGGCATGGACCGAAGGATTCCCCCTCCTTTCCTTTCTCTCTGATAGTGGGGAAACTTTCAGATGTCTCCAACAGCATCAGCAGGTTCAGCCTCAGAGGGATCCTGCATAGATCACACGTCCATGCCTAAGATCACAGTGAGAAAAACTGTAGACCGGTGCGTTACCATTGTACCCACTTCGCAAACAGACAAGTGGATGCGATTGTGTAGAAGGCATGACCTAGAAAAACGTGTGTGTGTGTGTGCGGGTATGCGGGTATGCGGGTATGCTGGTACTGAGACTTGAAACTCATGGCCCAGGTGCTACCCCTTAGCTCTAAGGTCAAGGTTGGCACTCTTCCATTTGAGTCACTGCTCCATTGTCTGCATTTTGTAGGTTAATTGGACATAAGAGTCTTACAGGCTCTTCTGCTCATACTGGCTTTGAGTTTCCATCCTCATATCTCAGCCTTCTGAGTAGGATTATAGATGTGAGCTATCAGTGTCCAGCTGCAAAACATTTGTTTTTGGTGTCCTGAAGTCAGATGTCATAACCAATAGACAAAACTTAGGGTAAAGTCTTTGTCTTCATTCAGTAAGGGAGAGCCTGTGGAGGTCTGGTGTGGTGTGATTGCAATCCCAAGTAGCAAAATATTTTAAAAAGCTCAGAGGGAAGAGTGAAAATAATTGGTACATTGACATGGGCCATTAATGAGGGTGCAGAATGACTTTTAAGTTGCACCTTAGAAAATTATTTTACTAAGTTACTTATTTAGCAGTGCATATTTAAATATATTTTCATTTTTTTTTTAAAAGTTGAGTTTTTGGCCGGGAGATTGACCTAGTGGTAGAGTGCTTGCATAGTATGCACAAAGACCCAGGTTTAAGTCCTACAATATACATAGAAAAAGGCTGGAAGTGGTGCTGTGGCTCAAGTGGTAGAGCACTAGCCTTGAGACAGCTCAAGGACAGGGCTCAGGCCCTGAGTTTAAGCCCCAGGACTGGCAAAAAAAAAATGTTGAGTTTGCAGGGCACTAGTGGCTCAGACCTGCAACTCTAGCTTCTCAGGAAGCTGAGACCTAAGGATCTCAGTTCAAAACCGGCCAGGAAGACAAATTTAAGAAACTTTTTGCCAATTTACCAGCATACAGCAAGAAGTAAAGCTAATGTTCAAGTGGTAAGGTGCCAAACTTGAATAAAATAGCTGAGCAAGAGTGCAGTGTGTGTGTGTGTGCACACGTTCATACGTACAAAGTTAGGTTCATTTAAGGAAAATGTATAGTGAGGGCCAGTAGCATGGCCTAGTGGTAGAGTGCTTGCTTAGCATACACAAAGTACTGGGTTTGATTTCTCGCTACCACATATATAAAAAAAAGCTGGAAGTAGAGCCAGGCCCAGTGACTCACACCTGTAATCCTAGCTACCAGGAGGCCAAGATCTGAGGATCACAGCTCAAAGCCTGCCAGGGCACTGAAGAACAGACGACTTATCTCCAGTTAACCATGAGAAAACAGGAAGTGGGGCTGAGGCTCAAGGGTAGGGCGGTAGCCTTGAGCTGAAGAGCTCAGGGACAGTGCCCAGGCCCAGAGTTGCACCAAAAAAAAAGCTGGACGTGGTGCTGTGGTTCAAGTGCTTGAGCACTAACCTTGAGAAAGCCCAAGGACAGTGCCCAGGTCCTGAGTTCAAGCCCCAGGACTGGAAAAAAGAAAAAGAAAACAAAAAAAAAGAGAAAATGTATAGTAAACGAAAATATTCACATTTTGGTTGGGATTGGGCAGAATTTGTGAGTATGCTTTAGAAAGCACTTCTCAAGGAAAGATTTGATGGCGGGCCTGAGCCACAGACATTTGATCCTAGGGCTTAACGACTGCATCACGCTAGTCCCTAAAGCAGAGCCTTGGGTTGGGGTAGTGTAAGGACCAGGATGCTTCATTTAGACTGTGGCAGGGAGAAAATACAAAGAGAATTCCCATAAACTGAATGGATGCTGAGGATAATAAATGCAGTGTATGAGACTGCCCCTCCTTTCCCCATTCAGATACGTTGTTCTTGTTAATCCTTGAAGGATGCTTTATCAGCCAGAGCTTTCTAGGGAAACGGTTTAGATGCATACTTCATTTACTTAACTGATGCTAATGCTGTTCTTTAGAGTTCAACTCTACCATTAAGGTCCCTGGACTCTTAATGCTGAACCATGAACTCTCCTATCCTTGATGCACACGTAGCAGTATGCTAGTTTAAGTCATTGCCTTATCTATCAAACTATGTGTGTGTGTGTGTATATATATATATATATATATATATATATATATATATATATATAGTTTTGGTTTTCCTTTGGTCAGTCTTGGGGCTTGAACTCTGGGCCTGGGTGCTCTCCAGCTCAAGGCTACCACCCTACCCCTGGAGCCACTTCCAGTTTTCTGGTGGTTAATTGGAGATAAGAGTCACGGGGGGCCAGGAGTTTGGCCTAGTGGTAGTGTGCTTGCCTAGTATGCACAAAGACCTGGGTTCGATTCCTAGGTACCACATACATAGAACAAAGCTGGAAATGGTGCTGAGGCTCAAGTGGTAGAGCTCTAGCCTTGAGAAAGTCCAAGGACAGTGCTCAAGCCCTGAGCTCAAGCCCAGGACTGGCAAAAAAAAAAAAAAAAAAAGTCTCACGGACCTTGGTGCCTGTTAGTGCCCTGATTGGCTTTGAACCACGATCCTCAGATCTCAGCCTCCTAAGTAGCTAAGGTTACAGGCATGAGCCACCACGCCAGGCTAACTTTTACGTGGTTTGAGAAAAAAAAATATCCAGAGTATCTCTTTCCTCTAAGACCCAGATGTGTTTCTGATCTTAGTAAGCCTTAGGTGCTGAGTGACTTGTAAACCGTGTCTTGAGAGTGAGGGATCTGGTCTTGATCATCTGCTTTGCTGGCTTAGTAGGCGAGGAAATGTGTGATGAATTTCATTAGACCTGAAGTTGGTGAGATGGCGCCAAGTATAACCCTTGCTCTCTTAATAGCTTTACCTTTTTCTTGTCCTCGCTTTGTAGCGATCCCTCCTCAGTGTTGCCATGGGAATTCAAGGCCTGGCCAAACTGATTGCTGATGTGGCTCCTAGTGCCATCCGGGAGAATGACATCAAGAGCTACTTTGGCCGCAAAGTGGCCATTGACGCCTCCATGAGCATCTATCAGTTCCTGATCGCGGTTCGCCAGGGCGGGGATGTGCTCCAGAACGAGGAGGGGGAGACCACGAGCCACCTGATGGGCATGTTTTACCGCACCATCCGCATGATGGAGAACGGCATCAAGCCTGTGTATGTCTTTGACGGCAAACCACCACAGCTCAAGTCAGGTGAGCTGGCCAAGCGCAGCGAGCGGCGGGCCGAGGCGGAGAAGCAGCTGCAGGAGGCTCAGGCGGCTGGGGCCGAGGAAGAGGTCGAAAAATTCACCAAACGGCTCGTGAAGGTCACTAAGCAGCACAACGACGAGTGCAAACATCTGCTGAGCCTCATGGGAATCCCTTACCTTGATGCCCCCAGTGAGGCGGAGGCCAGCTGTGCTGCCCTGGTGAAAGCTGGCAAGGTCTATGCCGCGGCCACCGAAGACATGGACTGCCTCACCTTCGGCAGCCCTGTGCTCATGCGACACCTGACAGCCAGCGAGGCCAAGAAGCTGCCCATCCAGGAATTCCACCTGAACCGGATTCTGCAGGAGCTGGGTCTGAACCAGGAGCAGTTTGTGGATCTGTGCATCCTGCTGGGCAGCGACTACTGTGAGAGCATCCGGGGCATCGGGCCCAAGCGGGCCGTTGACCTCATCCAGAAGCACAAGAGCATCGAGGAGATCGTGCGGCGGCTTGACCCCAACAAATACCCCGTGCCGGAAAACTGGCTCCACAAGGAGGCCCAACAGCTCTTCCTGGAGCCCGAGGTCCTGGACGCAGAGTCCGTGGAGCTGAAGTGGAGTGAGCCAAATGAAGAAGAGCTGGTCAAGTTCATGTGTGGTGAGAAGCAGTTCTCTGAGGATCGAATCCGCAGTGGGGTCAAGCGGCTGAGCAAGAGCCGCCAGGGTAGCACCCAGGGCCGCCTGGATGATTTCTTCAAGGTCACCGGCTCGCTCTCCTCAGCCAAGCGCAAGCAGCCAGAACCCAAGGGGTCTGCGAAGAAGAAGGCTAAGGCTGGGGCAGCGGGGAAGTTCAAAAGGGGAAAATAAATGTTCCCACAAGGTCGTTCTTGACCCCCCCCCCAGAGCTACAGCTGGCACCTTCCACGTGGCCGGGAGGATCCCATTGCTTTCCAGTGCTCCCTTCTCACTTGTGTTTTCCCCCTTTTCGCTTGATTTCATGGCAGGAAGGCCACAAGAGTGCCTTTTATTTTTATTATTTTCGTTTAGCTCAGGAAAGTGTGTTGGGCTCAAGCCACTTCTCAGGCAACTTAATGGACCCTGGACCCATTGTCACATGGAAAGTTTTAAAGAAGGAAGAGGGAGCTAAATGGTAGTGTGTGGAGAGGACTTACTGGTGGCTGACGGGAAGTGACCGCAGAATGTGACTGCTTCCTCATCCACAGCCTGCCTTTGGAGAGCCCTTAGGAAGGTCTGGGCTTGCTTAGCAGATGGGAAGAGAAGAGACAGGCAGGGCACAGTAGTCTCTGCCATGGCAATAAAGGTTGGTTTACTGGAGCTGAGTTGGTCAGAAACTTGAACTTGCTATTCAGAGTAGTAAAATGTTCTGTGGCCTTTTAAGGTATCTACTGAGTTGAAAACTTGGGATAAGACATTGGTTTGTGTGTGCTGTTTTTATTGTGAAGATATGGAGAGAGAGAAAAAAATCAATAAAATTGTTTTAGTCACCAGATCCACTGTTCTTTGAGGACATTTACATTGCCCTTCTTGGGATTCCCAGGTGGCATGAGAGTGACCACAAGATGGCGCCATGCTCCATGCAATCGCTGGCAGATCTGTTGTGTGCTTACTTTGCTTTGAGAGGAGTTTGAATAAGTTGCTCTCTAATGTCCCACCTACTCTGGGAAAATGCTAACAGCATTTAGAAACCATTCTGAATTGAGGTTGCTATTTTCTAGAAATGACTAATTTTCAAATTAGTCCTCAGAGTTTGGTGGGGAGGTAGCTTCAAGAGTTTTACTTCGTGGGGCTTGAACTCTGGGCCTGGGTACTGTCCCTGAGCTCTTCAGCTCAAGGCTACCACCCTACCCCTGGAGCCTCAGGGCCACTTCCAGTACTCTGGTGGTTAGTTGGAGATAGTCTCATAGACTTTCCTGCCTGGACTGGCTTTGAACTGTGATCCCCAGATCTCAGCCTTCTGAGTAGCTAGGATTGCAGGTATGAGCCATCTGTACCTGACTTGGTTCCTAATCTTTGGAGTAAACAGTTGTCCAAGTGAAATCTTAAGTAGAACCTCAGGATAAACTTTAGCTGAATTAGGATAGTCTCCTCAACATCAGCCCCAGAGCCAGGAAACCCTCCAAGACAAGCATTCTATCCAGGGAAGGAACTTCCATTACTTGTACTTCAGAATTTGTAATTTGTTTCTATGCCAATACTGGGGCTTGCACTTCAGACCTGGAGGCTGTCCCTTAGCCTTTTAATTCAAGGCCAATACTTACCATTTAAGCCACTGCTTCCCCACCCCCACCCCACCCCAGTCCTGAGGCTTGAACTCAGGGCCTGGGCACTGTCCTGAGTCTGTGTTCAAGGCTAGCATTCTACCACTTGAGCCATGGCGCTTCTGGCTTTTTCTGTGTTCGTGATACGAAGGAATTGAATCCAGGGCCTTTTTTTTTTTTTTTTTGGCCAGTCCTGGGCTTGAGCTCAGGGCCCGAGTACTATCCTTGGACTTTCTCAAGGCTAGAGCTCTACCACTTGAGCCTCAGCACCACTCTGGCTTTTTTGTATGTATGTGGTACCAAGGAATTGAACTTGGGCCTTTGCGCATGCTAGGCAAGCACTTTAACCACTAGGCCAAACTCCTGGCCCCGAATCCAGGGCTTTGTACATGCTAGGCAAGCACCCTACCACTAGTCCATACTCCCTCCCCCCCTCCTATTTCTTTAATAGTGGCTAACTGGGTAATGAGTCTCATGGACTTTGTCCCAGCTGGCTTTGAACCATGATCCCTAGATCTCAGCCTCCTACATAGCTAGGATTACAGGTGTGAACTACTGATGCCCGGCTTGAGCTCCACTTTCTGACTCGGGTTATTTGGCTCCAAACCTGTAGTGTTGGAGATGGGCACTAAACAGGTGGTCAGACTTGATCCCCTCAGCACAGCAGCACTAACTGGCAGCAGCCATGGTAGGTTTCTTTTTAAATCAGAATTGCTTGGTCTTCTAGAAGTCTGCTCACCTGTAGCTCTGCATGGATAGCCTACAGGATTACTTCTGCTTAGAGAGGCTCTATTGTTTTTGCTCAGAGCTATGTTAGTAGGCCCTGTGGAGTGGGCCGAGGCATTGTGCTAAGCTGTGCAGAAACTGGAAATGTTGATGGGTAAGGCGGCACCGAGGAGGCAGTGAAGGCCATGAAAGCTGGCAAGGATATTCAAGTATTTCAACATCCAACAGGTGTTAGAGGAAGGGTAGACCTTGGCTTCTCCTGACTTGTGTTGGTATAGAGTCGTGATCCCACCCGTAACAAGACTTCCATAAGAGCTTAGCGATGGTGGCTTGGAAAGAAGTTAAGCACACAAGAAACCTAAGGACATGCTGACAAGCAGCATGGATTTTAAACCAATTTTTATATGGTCAAAATTAACTTTATTGTTTTATCTTTACGTCATCAGAATGTGGTAACATTGACACATAGACGACATTGACACTGGACCTGAAGAAAACACTTCAAGACAGCAGAAAGGTGAAAGTCATTAAAAACTTTAGAAATCAGTTCTAAAACAGTGAGGTGAATGGAATGTCCCATGAGCATCCATGACCCAAGATCAGCTTTTGCCTTGATCCTGTCTTCCCCTCTGCAGTCCATCTGAAATAACCGCTCTGCCAATCTTAGTCTTTTGTCACTCCATGTCCCCGTGGCCAGGGTGAAGGCCAAGGCCAAGATGCTTTGAAGACCTGGTCTTGGCACAGTAGCCGAGTAGGTGTACTAGTGTTTGCTCTGACTGGTAGCTTGTGCCCAGAGCTAGCTGGCATGACAGGCTGGTGGCACCACATCCACACCCCAGCTGGCAGGGAACAGGAATGTGGGGAGATGAGCACCTATGGTGGAGGGAGCTACCTAATGAAATGGAGTTGTTCAGTTTGGCTTTCAATTTTCCTACCCAGCCTGTTGCAGGGCCAGTTTTCAGCAAAGACGTGAACTTCTCTGTCCCGTGCTCAGTTCTGTCAGATGTCTAAGCCTGCCAATCTCAGCATGCCCAACGCTGACTCAGTGCCGTGCTCATCCCGACTGCCTGCAGTACCTACAAAACTCAAGGTGGCCCTTGCCTTCACCTTCTAGCCTGTTCTTTCCTGCTTTTCTCATGGTCAACGAACTCAGATCCTGTTTAAACAGGCAAAGAAGTATCTTCACCTGGACTATGAGGCTGTGGAATTTGGGGTGCCAGAGAGTGATTGCCGATACTGGGCCCTTGGGAGTTAGTCTGACTCAAGGCACATTCCTGTTTGTGCTCTTACCTTTCCTGACTAGATTAAGCAGAGTATTTTTGTGTTAGACCAGTATGCTTTGGGAAAGGTTATCCTAAATCCCTATCTGGTCTCCAGAGTAAGACACTGAGCGAGAGTGGACAGAGACCCCTGACTAGCAGCAGTTAGTGTAGTCACAAACCAGTGTTTGAACCTATCACAACTAGGGAGTGGTTTACCAGTGCTCCTGGTAATGCTTTAATTTAGGGGTCAGAAGTTGTTTCTGCTTATCACCCTTACTTTATTACTGAAACCTCTGTCACTTTGCTTACTGCTGTCTTATTAAACCCATGTGTTTCTGGGAAGAAGATTCTCCCCTCTTAAGAGGAACATGTGCCCAGTCTTGGAGTTGTTTGTTCTAACCAGAGGTTGGCTAGGAGTGGGTCAAAAGGATTTGGAACTCTACCATCCGCTTGGCAAAAACCATGCTGGACCTCCCCTGTGGAACTCACATGCAGCACGAGAGCAAACCAGCGGTGCCAGGATCATAAGCCAAACGACTCCCAAATCATGCTTCCTACTTGTAAGGCTGGTAAACAGCTTCTGGCGGCCCAGCCAGATCTGGGTAAGCATCTGCCCAGGGCAGAGAGCTGCATCCCAGATATGGAAGTTGACTCAAAATTCTATGTGAGTGCTTCAAAGCCTTTGTAGATCTTGCTCTAAGCACTCAGCTGCTCCATCTGAGGCTGGCAAGTAAAGGGTAAGGGTGGAGAGGGAGACGCCCTCTTTACATGTAGCCTTGTAGGCACATCTGCCTGACACTGGGCTCAGGAGGTCCCCTCATCTGAACAGTCCCCTTTTACCCTTTGCTCAAGAACTGCGTATTACCAAAGTAGAGAAAAGAAACAATATGGGGCTTTGGCAGAGTGCCTGCCTTGCAAGCATTGCAACCCCATTACCACCACCAAAGTAAGAAAAGAAACAACACAACAGACTTTCACTCCTCTGGGGAGCTGTGGCACCACACTGTTAGCACAGGGGGAGGTCTGAGCACAGCCTTTGCTGTCCCCGAACCTACCCCCCTCTGAACCAGTGGCAATGTCCCTCCAGTCTCCCTCTGCTTTGGCTCCAGCCTCTTCCACACGGAGGGCTCTGTTACTGGTGAAGATAGGCATCCAGCCAGAGCTGCCCCGACTCCTTCAGTGAGCTGCAGGCACACAGGAGGGGACAGTGAGGCAGGCAGCTGGAGCAGAGCCCACCAGCAGGGGACTGGGCCCTCTTGCCACCTACAGGTGGTACACCCTGGGCTGTACATCATAGAGGCAGTTCTGACCTGCAGTCACCTTCCTGTCACCCCCACAGGCAACATCCCCCCCACCAACCCTGCTCGCTCCCTCCCTCCAGCCAGTACTCACTGAACAATGTCCGCAAAGGCTGAGAGCAGCGGCTTGGACTGGTACTCGATGCCATACTTGGCACACAGGGACCGCACCAGCGGTGCCACTTTGTGGTAATTGTGTCGGGGCATTGTGGGGAAGAGGCTTCAGGAGGGCGGGAGGGGAGAGTCAGTGGTGGGGTCCGCTTCCCCCCCCCGCCCTGCCCCCAGGACCCTGCTTCCCGCCTCTCCCCCACTCACTGGTGCTCAATCTGGAAGTTGAGGTGCCCGCTGAACCAATCATTGAAGGCAGACTGGTGAACGTTGCATGTGGCCTGGAGCTGCAGGAGGTTAGGGGAGAGCATGGCACGGCGTGAGAGGGAAATGTGGGTTCAGCCTCACCCCCTCACCCGGCAGCAGGAGAAATGCCTCAAGCAGAACAGGTTTCTTTTTAGTTATATTCTACCTGCGTGGAGACCCAGTCCTTGTTCTGGTCGTGGTCAATGTGCATGGGAATGTGGTTCATCTGTGTCACCCACACGAACCAGTTGCTCTCCAGGAACCTGGTGGATGTGGCATGCAGACACCAGTAGTACAAGCAGAGCCCAGGCTTCCAACCCCTCCACGGGCAGCTCGCCCAGCCCCGTGTGCCTGTGCAAGCCAACTCCACAAGCACCCCTGCCGGGCCCCTGCACCTGCCTTCCACACTACCTGACGATGAAGAACAGGCCCAGGAAGCCCTTCAGCCCCAACAGCGGCATGTACGTGAGGAAGATGCGGACGTAGAAGGTGACCATCCAGGCCAAGTCCTGAGGTGAGAACACCAGTGACTCATCCCATCTCCCAGTCACCCTCCAGCGCTGGGCCAATGCCTGCCCCACTGTGCCTGCCTTCTTTAGGTGGCACTGCAGCCCTTGCCCATGCCTTTCCCTAGGGTCCACAGAAGGAGCTTCCAGGATCATGGCTCCAGCCCCAATCCCTGGCCTGTGCCATCAATCAAGCACCCATCTTTTCCCGTGGCTCCAGCAAGAGGGCCAAGAATACGTACCACCCATTTCTTCCTCTGGACAACAAAATAGAAAATATACCACTGGAAGTAGAGAGGCAGCAAGGCTGGAGGCCCAACTGGAAGGAAAAGGAGACAGTAGAGCCATGAGCAGTGGCAGGGCACAAAAGAGCCATCGTGCAGACTTCAGCATGGCTGCCTCCTGTTGCCCCTCCAGCAGGCACTGAAGATGGACATGGCTACGAGCTCTCCACAATGGTGCCAAGACAGAAAGGTGGGGGAGGTGTTCTCTTCTCCCAGTGGACGCTCAAGCCCCAGGCTTGGCACACCTTTGAAAGGACACAACTAATTCTACTCGCACTACGTGGGCCACAGCTTTGCCTGAGTCACCTGACTTAATCTTGACTGTGCTACCCTGCAGGTTAAGGGGGCAGTAAAGTGCATGTGTGAGTGAGTATGTGTTAGGAAAGACCTTGCTAACCCCTCCCAGGCCTAGCCGGAGGTGCATCTGATGCAGTCCTTAAGCCTGCACTGCTCTACCCCACAGCTCCTATATCTTGTGGGGTCCCTATGTGTTTGTAATCAAGGTTTGCACTCTACCATTTGAGTCACAACTGCATTCTTGCTTTCTGATGGTTAATTGGAGCAAAGAGTGTCCCAGACTTTCCTGCTCAAGCTGACATCTCAACTGTAATTCTCAGGTCTCAGCTTCTTGACTATGGAAGGTTTCAGGTATGAGCCACCAGTGCCTGACAACTCCTGTATCTTGATGTGCGCTGGATTCGAATATTCTTCCTTAGGGAAGCCTCGGTTCTAACTCTGCCCTATCTACCTTTCTCAGTAGGACCTGTTGATGGTAAATAGGATAAATTCCTTCACATTCATTTATTTATTTATTTAGTCAGTTTTGAGGCTTGAACTCTGGGCCTGGGCTGTCCCTGAGCTTCTTTTACACAAGGCTAGTGCTCTACCACTTGAATCACAGCACCACTTCCAGCTTTTTCTGAGTAGTTTATTGTAGATAATAAAAGAGTCTCATGGACTTTCCTGCCCAGGTAGCTACAGGTGTGAACCACCAGTGCCCAGCTCCCTTCAAACTTTTAAAGGAGTTTTAAAGTCCAATTTTGCACTATTAGGGAGCAGACCCTTAAAGCAAGAAATACATAGCTCATTCTAGAAAATGCTAAAGTGACAACATAAATGTTTTTTGCTCAATAGCCACATTCCTGCTCAGTACTAATGACTGGGCCCTGTCAGTTTACCCTGACATGACCTCCAGTCTCTGTTGGACAAGGGTGAATGCTTTAGCAGGAAGCCAGGTGCTGGCGGCTCACATCGATAACGCTAGTGACTAAGGAGGCTGAGATCTGATCATGCTTCAAAGCCAATCCAGGCAGACAAATGTGACCTTCTTGTTTCAAAATAGCCAGCACAAAACCAGAAGTGGAGGTGTGGAAAAGTACACCTGCAAGTGGCAGAACACCAGCAGGAAGTGAGAAAGCCTGAGAGCCCAAGGCTCAGGGTTCAAGCTCTAGTATTGGTTTTGCGTGCATGTGTTCACACACACACACACACACACACACATTCATGCACACGTACACACGCAGACACAGACCTTTAGCAGGAGGCCCCACAGTTTCTCATGGGAGCAAGGTTGAAACAAGAACTCATCTGCCCCCAACACAACTGACTATTAAATCTCCAGTGTGTTGTCTCTGCTCAGTGGAGAAGGCGTCTGCTGCTTCCGGGTAGTTGGGGGGCTATGTCTTCCCCATGTCCCTCAGGGCCACCTCCCCACCGGGGTGGCCACGGCTACTCACTGAGGAAGAAGTACTTGTGCTGATGGTTGTAGGGCATGTACTTTTTCTTTTGTTTCCCAAGCTGTGAAGCAGAGCAGACACAAGGTCAGCAGTTAACATCCACAGCCCAGTCACTCACTCCTCTCCCTACAGCCAAGACTTTTCCCTGCTTAGAAGCTGAGGCCTACTGGACGATATCCAAACACAGCCTTAGGTGCAGCAGCTGGAGCAAGAGGCTAGGGCTGCCCTCAGTGGAGCGTCCATAGCCTGCTGCCAGTCTTCTGGACTGTGTCCATTCAAGACTCTGTGCTGAGGTTCCCGGGTCCCCCCACCCATGCTTGCTATCTCCCATCTTGTAATCCTGGGACAGCAGAGTCAGCAAGGAAAGCTGTCTTACACTTGTGTGGGTCAGCCTAATCTCCATCAAAATCTTTTGCTCTCAAGTTGATCTATTTAAATAAATCCTTAGCTAAGCAAAGTAAACCAAATATTTGTGCAAAGGTTACTGCACACAGCGAGCCATCCGATGCTTCTGGCAAAATGTCCTCCAGTGGGTATTAATTACTTTTTAAGCTGGGCCATGGCAGGGACAGGCTGAGGCCACCAAACCCAATGGTCAGTGCAGGGGCCCTTCATTGGGCTCCCCTGTCTGCCTCTCTCGGTGGTTCCTGCATTTCTTGTCCCAACTAACTAGTTTTGGTCACCAGGCAGAGTTCTGGCTTGTCCTCTCACATGCACCCTCAGAGAAGCCTTGATGATAACAGAGTCCACAGAGTTATTACATGATCTACTTTATGTATGCTTTAAGAGGGTCATCTGGCCAGATGTGTGTAAATGAGCCACAAGGCAGATGTAGTTACAAAGCTCTTCCTCACCGAGCTACACCAAACTAGACACTAGAGTTTGACATGGTTTGGCTCTAGGAGTTCCTGTAGGAGACCTGATCAATATGGAGCTATTGGGAGGCGGTGAGATCTTTGAGGGAACACTAGAACTATTATCACCGGGGACCCTGGTAAGAATGAAGTTCTTCCCATGGAAGCCCCTACTTGACTGCCTTGGAGTAGACGTTACAAGAGCAAGCCTGCCCTGGCTTCCTTATCTCCTCGGGTGACAATTTCTTACAGGCACTTAGTCTACCACTGTCTTAGCATCTGCCATGAGACTACTTACAAGAAACCAAATTGATAGGGCCACCTCTATCTGAACTTTCGGGAGCTGTGAGCTAAATAAACCTCTTCTACATAAAGTACCCAACCTAGGACATTTTGTTACAGCAATGGAAAATGGTTTAACACAGCAGGGGAGAGGAGGCAATTGGCTGCAAGTTGGATGTAGGTGACAGGTAGGTACACAAGGCTTGCTGAGAAACTAGAGGAGGGGGTGATGGGTCATTCCATCCTGAACAACATAAACTGAGGGGAAACCTGGGAAAGCAATGCCCTCTTGGCATGAACGGGGAAACTGCTATGCAAAGGGGCCCCTTCAGATACCCGCATGATTCCAATAGCTTTACCTTGTTGGATTTAGATCTCCAGAGGTCAGAAGGGTTCTTTATGGGCAGTGCCCCCTGCACTGCCATGTCCTCCAGGAGAGGTGAGAGGTGCTGGGCAGCTGCTAGCCCCAGTCCCCAGAAGGACCAAACCAAGCCCAAGCAACTTATAACAAAGACATGCACGAAGAGGTGGGCTAGGAGGAAAAACACAAGAGGCGGGGCCGGGAGTTTGGCCTAGTGGTTAAAGTGCTTGCCTAGCATGCATGAAGACCCGGGTTCGATTCCTCGGTACCACATACATAGAAAAAAGCCGGAAAGTGGTGCTGAGGCTCAAGTAGTAGAGCTCTAACCTTGAGAAAGTCCAAGGACAGTGCTCAGTCCCTGAGCTCAAGCCCAGGACTGGCAAAAAAAAAAAAACACAAGAGGCTATTTTGGTTCCCCAGTCATTCTGATTTTCATGGTTGCAGGTAGAAGTTCTCTGAAAGCCCAGTACCAGCAAGCAACATGGGCAGTGGTAGGAGAATCCTTCCACTTGGCTCCCCCATCCTGCCCTTCTTAGGAATCCTGCAAAGACAGCTCAAGTATGAAGAGCTGGCTGATATTGCTAATAAGTAACCCACACTGCCCTCAAAGCAGCTCTGCGCTTTGGGGAGGGGCCTGGGCTGGTATGTCACCCTGTGCAGGGCTGACCCTCATGCAGCACAGGTTAGAAAACTATGCACAAGTAGACATTAGGAGAGGGGAAAATAAGATCTCGAGGGACAGGTTAAGGAAGAAACCTCAAGCACCAAGTGCCTGGTGCCAGGACAGCCAGTGCTGCCAAAGTCTTTCTACAGAATTGTACCTCTGGCCAGAGGAGAGAGTTGGGTCAGGATACCTTGAACTCATGCCTGAAACCCAAACATATTCCACGACCGATTAATTCCTGGCAAGCGGAAATGTCATTAGGTCGGGGGAAGGGATCTGGCAGAACTCTTGATGACATCTTGGAACTTGGGGACAAAGGGTTTCAAATTAACTTTTCAAGGAACTCTACTGGCCTTTGGAAACTTTTAAGTGCTTATGCTCACTGAACACTCCTTAGGTCTCCTCTCCCAATCATTCTTCCTTTAGCAGTTGCATTCTGAGACTTGAGAACTCAAGGCCTTGTGCTTGTAGGCAGGTGCTGTACTGCTTGAGATACACCCCCAGCCCTACATTCTGATTTTCACTCCTAAGCTCAGATGATAAATTGTTTGGAAGTGAGGCTGGGCTCAGGAAGGTAAGACAAAGTCTAGCTCTCCTTTGGTTTACAAGCCAAGGATCCCAGAACTTGCTGTAAGTGTTCAAATCTCTTCCACAAAGTGGCATCAGATTTGAAAATAACAGAAGCCTCGCAGGACATTTTACATGGAGTCCTATGAAGCTGGTGAAATAAGGCTTTGATTGGTTACTTTTTGGTTTTTTGTTTTGTGGTGCCTTACTCATGAGAGGCAAGTATTCTACCACTAAGTTATACCCAGCCCAGCCCACTTCCAATATGCTATAAATACTCTCCAGATTACTTACAATACCTAACACAATGTAAATGCTAAACAGCTACCTAGCATTAAGAAATAATATCTAAAAATGTCTGCAATGTATTTTTTTTTTATAGTCCTGAGGCTTGAACTCGGGGCCTAGGTACTGTCCCTGAGCTTTTTTCTGTTCAAGGCTAGTGCTCTGCCACTTGAGCCACAGAGCTACTTTTGTTTTTTTCTAAGTGCTTTATTGGAGATAAGAGTCTCAGACTTTCCTGCCTGGGCTAGCCTTGATCTATGATCCTCAGATCTCAGCCTCCTGAAGCTATGATTACAAGTGTGAGCTATTGGCACCTGGTGCAATTTTTTTTTCCCCGAGTATTTTGATCCATAGTTACTTAAATGCACAGATGCTGACCCAAAGCATACAGCTGGCCGGCTCTGCTCAAGTGAAGCAATGTTCCAGAACTGGGTATCAAAGCAGAGGGAGAAAGACCAACCCTGAATGGGGAGGACCAACACAGCAGGAAACCTAGTGTACAAGAAAGAAGCACCAAGCACTGGAGGAGGGTGGTGTGGTGACACCTGCCCACAACAGGGTGTCAAACAGTCCCTTGGGAGGTGTTATGCATTCCCTTTTAAGGATGAGCAGGGGCAGGCACAGAAGTCTCCTGTGACTCTCTGGATCTTACCCAACACATGGTTAACTATTTGTCAATGGAACTCACAGGAAGGGCTGGACGAATCTCTCCTAAATGACCATGGTGACTGCCTATCATCTCCCAAACTCCCCAAGGGCAAGGGTCTCAGCCAGCATAGCCCTTTGTCACCTATACTATCAACACTGTTTTCCCCAAAGTCCCCCATGCTGGCACTCACTTTGCACTGCCATCTCCACTTACCTCCACAGAAAGGACTTTCCCCAGAGCAAAGAAGAGGGGATGCATGTTGATGTCTGGGTCTTTGCGGAAGCAGTTGGGCTTGGCATGGTGCTGGAAATGCATGTGGTTCCACCAACTGGCCGGGGCTCCCTACGGATGACGGAGGGAGAGAGGAGGGAGACCTAGCCTCATGACCCCTGCCTCCAGCCCTCACTGACTGGAGTTTTGGAGAACTGCCCACACCACTGACCTTCAAGTGGCCAATCACGAAATGATGCAGCAGGTGGTTCCAGGTAGAGGTGCCAAACACTGACAGGTGTCCAAAGTCATGCTGCAGCCACCCAGCCTGAGCCTACGAGAGAAAGCTTAAGACTGAGAGCGGCTCACCCACCACAATCCTTCACGCTGACCTCAGCAGTCCCTTCAGCCTCACCCTTCACCCACTCAGCCTGTGATGGCTGCTCTCCCCCAAATGAGCACTTCAGGAAGAGTGAGAAAACCAGGCCTCGGCCACCGACTCAGTGTGAGTGGAAGCAAGTCAGTGAAGTGCGATCGACATCCATGATAAGTAAGGGCTCAGAAGGAAGGAGAAGGCTAGCCAAGTGGGTTCTGACAGCCAACCATGATTAGCACGTCGAATAAAGTCAGGGTAAGGAGAGAACCAAGCTCTGGTGCAAAGTCAGGATCCTGGTTCTTGGCACACATGGGCTGGGGCAGAACCTGAACTAGAAGTTTCAGATTCTACATGTAGAAAGGAACTACATGTCGAGCAACCCAGAAAGGTAGAAAGAGAAAATGAGGATGGCCACATGGTCTATGAGCAAGCAAGAGTCATGGCCAGTCAGTCTAGGTGGCTTACCCCTGTAATTCCAGCAATGGAGGTGACAGAGATGAGCAAGATCACAGCTTAAGGCCTGCTTGTGTAAGAAGTTCATGAGAGGGGCTGGGAGTTTGGCTTAGTGGTAAGAGTGCTTGCCTAGCATGCATGAAGACCCGGGCTCAATTCCTTGGTACCACATACATAGAAAAAGCTAGAAGTGGTACTGTGGCTCAAGTGGTAGAACGCTAGCCTTGAGAAAACCCAAGGACAGTGCTCAGGCCCAGAGTTCAAGCCCTACAACTGGCAAAAATAAAAAAGAAGTTCATGAGATCCCATACAACCAATCAAAACTTGGACAGGATGCTTACCCTTGTGTCATTCTAGCTACTAAAAAGAAGGATCAAAGTCCTGGATAGTCAAGGAGGGGAAACTTGAGACCATACTCAAAAAATAAAACTCACAAAGGCAAAAAGAGCCGGGAGTGGCTCAAATGGTAGAGTACCTGCCTGCAATCACAGGGCTCTGAGTTCAAACCCAAGCCTCACTGTCAAAAAAAAAAAAAAAGATAATAGAATATGCATTCTCTTCCTGCATAAATTCTCCTAAATATCTTCAAATCTTGAAGCAGGATTCCTGGCCCTCTGAAAGCTTTCCCCACAGTGCCAAGCACAGCTCTCCATCTGAGCAACCAAAGGCTCTCACCTGAACTGTGCTGAGCAGCACCGCACAGAGAAGGAAGGGCACCAAAGACGTCCCAAAGAACCACAGAGTAAGCCAGGCGGCGACATCCAGCAGCAGGATATGCAGCAGGTAGAGCAGGAAGAAGCCACGGTTGGCCTTCATGAGCCCCATTCGCTCCACAGTGGCCCGCAGTTCTCGGAACTCATTAGTCAGTTCTTTCTGTGGAAATGTAAGGGCTGTTGATTCTTCCCATCCACAACCCTACAACCCAAGCCTGCTGGACACAAGAGCCCCGACAGGCTCAGGTACCTGAGGTAGCTGTGGGAAATCCAGTGATGCAAAAATACCATGTCAATCCGGAAGTCTGACAAAAAAGAACTAATCAGAATGGACTCAGGCCCAACAGCTGGGAACATTTGATTCTGGTTCTTGCTTTGCCATCTACCGTGTGAGATCCTCCCGGCTGTGTCACTTAACTTTGTGTCTCAGTTTTCCCATATGTAAATGTGTGAGAATTGTGTAAGTTTATGCTTAGTAAGTGTCCAATAGAAAGGTCTCATGACAATGACGATGATGAGATGATGATGGTAGTGCTAGTGGTGGGAGCCTTGGGAGAAGCAGAGGTTTCAAAGCACTGCCTTGTTTGGCAGGGACCACAAGATTCCTGTGAACACGCCCCTATCTAGGCTTTTGTCCCCTCCCACCTCCCCAAGAACAAACAGGGTCTCACATGTTTGGTGGGCTCAAAGCTGGGCTGCTCTGGAGACAGTTCTCCAATCAGGAGAGAGTTCATATACTTCTTCACAAGGCCCTTATTGATGTGGAATGCCATAAAGGGATCCTGTAAGTGCAGGGAGAAGACAGCAAGGTGAGGGGGTCAGTCTTAGGCTCCTGGGATTCACATCAGAGGCCATCTTCCTGCTAGCAAGTTGAAGAGACCATCTCCTCCTGCTAACTTTCCTTCCATAGTGACTGAGCATTCCTACTGCCACAGCTCAAGATCTCCCAGTGGTTGGGTTCCCACCACTGGGCTATTAGAGGAATCAGAGGAATCAGAAACCTCCCCTGAGGACTATCCAAAAAGACCTGACTGGACTGATCTCTGGGTGTGAGGACAGTCTTTACCCAGGAATTTAGCATTAATCAGAAAAGCCAGAAAGGCCAGGCATGGTGGCTTATGCCTATAACCCTACCTACTCAGGAGGCTGAGATCTGAGGATGGGGGTTCAAAGCCAGGCTGAGCACTAAAGAACTAAAGATCGTAAGACTCTTCTCTCCAATTAATCTCTAGAAAATGGGAAGTGGGGCTGTGGCTCAAGAGGCAGGGTGGTAGCCTTGAGCTAAAGAGCTCAGGGACAGTGCCAGGGCCAGAGTTCAAGCCTCACAACAAAGAAGGAAGGAAGGAAGGAAGGAAGGAAGGGAGGGAGGGAGGGAGGGAGGGAGGGAGGGAGGGAGGGAGGAAGAAAAGGAGAAAGGAAGGAAAGAAGTGAGCCAGAAGGAAAATTGTACAATTTCTTTTCCAGCAGGATTTTCAACAAGTTCTTTCCTTTCTTAACCAGTTTCCCCATAAAGTGCCATGAGGGAGACTCTCTATAGCTGAGCTGGGGAAATTGCCCACATCGTCCATCTTCCCCCCCCCCCCCCCCCCCCCCCCCCCCCCCGGCCAGGTGTTCTAGGAAAGGTTTCCTATTTTTCCCAGCACTCTGATCATTCCTTGCCTCTACGATAATTAAATTTTGGTTATGTAAAGTAGAGTCATCCATGACAAGGTTCATGTCTGTAAATGGGGGACCCTAAGCCCAATAAACCACAGAAAGGGCAGTGGGGGAGAAGCAACACCCCTCCCATAATAACGCCAACCACTTCAAGTCACACACTTGCATGGGAAGGCCAAGTGCTAGGGCTCCCTCTGCACATGGGCCGGCGTTGGTAGGCCAGCACAGCAATATGGGCTCCACAAATCACTGGAATGACCAGGTTGTGGCTTGGCCCTGAGGCTACTTGAATGGGAGAGATAGGTCCGCTTTTCCCTTCAGATTCCTTTTTTCTTTCTTTCTTTTTTTCTTTTGCCAGTCCTGGGCTTGAGCTCAGGGCCTGAGCACCGTCCTTGGACTTTCTCAAGGCTAGAGCTCTACCACTTGAGCCTCAGCACCACTTCCGGCTTTGTTCTATGTATGTGGTACCGAGGAATTGAACCTGGGTCTTCGTGCATGCTAGGCAAGAATTCTACCACTAGGCCACACTCCTGGCCCTCCCCTCAGATTCTAAGTCCAGGGGCAAATAAAAGGAAACACTTGTTGCCAAGGAGGGAGGTTAAGGCGTCATCCCAGGACACTACAATTCACAGGAGGACGGAGGGATCCAGCAAGAAATTATCCTGAGTCGATAAAAAGTTGAAATACACGCCCCAACTTCTGGATCCCTTACGGGTAACTTTCAACTCCATCCCAGTGCTCTCTGGTCCAGGGTAAGGCCCGGACAACGCATGGTCTACGAAGAAAACAGCAGCGGGGCAGAGGCTGGGGTACGCGCGAGGTAGGAGCGGAGAGGAAGCGCAGGGGATCTCAGGACAGCCGGCTCCCCCCCAGACAGGATCCCAAGCCCGCGCAGGGCAGCAGCACCAGCCGTCCCCGGCTGCCGTCCACACAGCCTTCGCCCCCGAACGCCTCCCCCGTTGTTCCTAAGCCAGCTCCGGATCCGGCTCGATCCTGCGGACGGGGGACCCGGACTACGGAGGAAACGCGCGGCCCGCAGCCAGCCGTTCCTTTGTGCGTGCACGCCGCCGGCCTGCAGGCCTCCCCACCGGTCCGAGCCTCTCCCCGGCCTCCCCGGCCTCCCGCGAGCCCGTGCCCGGGTGGCTCTCCTCCCGAAGCGGCGGGGGTTCCGCCCACGGTGCCAGACTTCCCGTTTCGGGCCGGAGCGGCCGGGTTCCGGCGCCCCGCGCCCCGCGTCCCCCACCCCGGCCGGCGCTCACCGTGGCATCCTGCCCGGCGTAGTGGCTGATGACCCGGGAGCCTCCCGGGTGCCGGCGGGTGAACTCGCTGATGTTGTACACCTTCCGATCGATCACGAGCCACCGCTCCGGCTCGCGCCCCGAGCGCTGCGCCACCTCTTCCCAAGTGAAGTAACGAGGGCCGGGCCGCTGGGCCTCGCTGCCGGCCGTCACCGGGCCCGCGGTCATGGCTGGCGGGGGGGTCAGGAAGACCAGTCAGCCCGTCCGTCCGTCCGTCCGTCCGTCAGCCAGTCGCAGACGCGTCAGGCGCGCGCTCGAGACGCCGAGGGAGCGCCCGCCGGCCGCCCGCCCGCCCGCCGCCGGGAGGAGCAGCTCGGGGAGGCTGGTCCGCTAGCGCGCGCCTGGGCCCCGCCACCCTCGTCTTTGGGTTTTCAGCACCCGCGGCGCGGACCGCCGAACGGAGCAGCGCGCGCTCCCATTGGCTGAGCCGCGTGGCGTGTGGCGTTAGCCCCGCCCACCGGCTTGAAAGGGCGGGAGGGCGGGCATCCTCCCCTCCCCCCGCCCCCCTCCGTGGCCGGGGCCACCTCCGCGGAGCCCCTCAGGCGACGCGTGGTCCTCGGCAGTGCGCCTCCTAGCGGACGCCGGCCAGCGACCACCACCGGTGGCGGCTTCCCGACTGCGCGTGTGCCGGCGGGGAGGCCCTCCCCGCCCCCTCCCGGGCCGCCAGCATAACGGTTCCCGCGGAGCCTCGGGTGCGCTCCGGCCGACGTCCCGGACGGAGGCCCTGGCCGGAGCACGGACGGGGGGCCCGGCTGGGCCCGCAGGGATCCCCGCTCCCGTCGAATGGAGCACACGTGGGCCAGATGTAAGCTTAGCCCCGACCCAGCGGTGAGGAGGCCTGGAAAGAATGTATGCACCCGAAAGGACAAGGGAAATAAAGGCTGGGGGCCCCAACCGAGCCTTAGGGGAGTGCAGATGACCTAGCAAGGCCCCAGGCGGACGGCCACACCCGCCGGGCAACCAGCGCATCACCCCGCGCAGCGCACGGCTCGACATCCACCCCGCATCCACAAGGGCGCGGTGAGCTTGACCGAGACACGCCGCAGAGCAACTCTTAAATAGGTTCCTCCGTCCACCCTTCGACCCGTCCCGATCCGGGCAGCAATGCCGGTCTCGCTTCTTGTTTTCATTCCACAAATTATTGAGAGCATGTCATTGAATGTCCTCCAGTTTCTTCTATGTAGATGCAACTAACAGGATTCTGTTCTAATATATATATTAGAGAGATAGATAGATAGATATAAATATTATTCTAATATATATATATATATGTTTCTGTATAAAACACGTTTTCATTATCCATGTATCGACTGGTAGACACTGAAGTGGAACCCATTCCCTGGCTGTTGTTAATAATGTTGCAATACGAATAAGCATGCAGGACTCTCATCTCACTTGAGATTCTGTCTTTTTGTGGGTTAATGGAGGAGGCGCGTGGATTTGCCTGCCTGGGCCGGCTTCAAATCTCACCCTTGAGAATAACTAGGATGACAGGGCTGAGCCACCAGTGCCTAGCCAGACAGCTCTTCAATATGCAGACCCCTTTCCTTGGGAAATATTCTCAGTAGTGGGGCAGCTGGTTCATACAGTAGCTTTTTTATTTTTATAATCACAGATTTACATTTCCACCAACAGTCAACAGGAATTCCCTAATGTTGATTATTATTCTCACTAGAGGGAAATGTTATCTCATGATTAGCACTTCCCTGGTGATTACTGATGTTGAATATTTAAAGAATATATGTGTTGACCATTTTTATGTCTTCTTTCAAGAAATGTCTAATCAAGTCCTTTGCCTCTGTCTGTCTGTGCACTTGCCAATCCTTGGGGCTTGAACTCAGAGCCTGAGCACCTGTGAGCGTTATGCTCAAACTACCACTCTATCACTTGAGCCACAACTCCATTTCTGGCTATGTTGCTTGTGCTTTTGAAAATATATCAAAAAATTCATTGCCCAGTTCAATGTCATCAGGCTGTTTTGCTGTATTTTCTTCTAGTAGTTTCGTAGATCATTAGGTAGACATAGGATAGCTGCATATGAGCATTTAAAATGAAAACACATTATGGAGACCGATATGATAGTCTATAGGTAGATAATACCAAGAGACTAAGGTAGACTCCTTAATAGGAGTTAGTTACTGTACTTTTTTTTTTTTGCCAGTCCTGGGCTTGAGCTCAGGGCCTGAGCACTGTCCTTGGATTTTCTCAAGGCTAGAGCTCTACCACTTGAGCCTCAGCACCACTTCCGGCTTTTTGCTATGTATGTGGTACCGAGGAATCGAACCCGGGTCTTCGTGCATGCCAGGCAAGCACTTTAACCACTAGGCCAAACTCCCGGCCTGTACTTTTCTTTTTCTTATTCTACTTTAGGTCTAAATGATTCTCTTCCCCTTAGCCAAACAAAACATTCGCATACCTTATAGCTTTTTCTTCCCCACCTTGAACATGCCTGATTTTGGAAGCTAAATGAAGTCCTGATTAATTTAAGGGTTGCAAAAGGAAACTCCCACAGGGCTCAAGCGGAAGAGAGTTAATGGAAACAGAGAGTGACCAGACTGCCAACCCACAGAAGGTGGAGGCGTGTGTAGCTAAAGAGTTTATGGAGGGAGGAGAGAGATTATATGGGGGAGGGGTGAAGAGGGTGTAGTCACAACCGTTGGGGAAATACCTACTGCCCCCAGGCATGCCAGTTACCTGGGTTACAGGTGGTGGGTGGGGACTATTTGGGTGCATGGGGAGAAGATCAAGTGAAGACCTAACAATTAGTATTTGAATGGGAGGCAGACTGGAAATATGGGGTGCTATAGACTTTTAAAAAAGAAAGGGGGCTGGGAGTGTAGCCTAGTAGTAGAGTGCTCACCTAGCATGCACGAAGCCCTAGGTTCGATTCCCTAGTACCACATACTCAGAAAAAAAAAAAAAGGCTGGAAGTGGTGCTATCGTTCAAGTGGCAGAGCACTAGCCTTGAGCAGAAGTATCCAAGGACAGTGCCCTGGCCCTGAGTTCAAGCCCCAGGACTGTCAAAAAAAAAAGAAAAGAAAAGGAAGGAAGGAAGGAAGGAAGGAAGGAAAGAAGGAAGGAAGGAAGGAAGGAAAAGGCCTGGCCTAGGGTGCTCTGCCTATAATCCTAGCTACTTGGGAGGTTGAGATCTGAGGATCATAATAAGACTGTTATCTCCAATTAACCACTCAAAAAACAGAAATGGTGCTGTGGCTCAACTGCTAGAGTAGCTAGAGTACTTGCCTTGAGCAAGAGCTCAGGGACAGTGCCCCACAAAGGACCAAAAAATAAAAATAAAAAACAAAAAAACAGGAAAGCAAATAAAAGCAACAACATCTAACCCTCCATAGAGGGTTTCCCTTTACTGTTTCTAGGACATTTAATTGTGTGTATGTGTATATATATATATATATATATATATATATGTATTCAAATTTTTAACTCTTAGGGACCATAACTTCATCAGGAAGTTAGCTCTGAGGATAGAATTCTGAAGCCAAACTGAGCAATAAAGTCCATGATACTCTTATTTCCAATTAATCACCAAAAAGTTCAGAGTGGAGCTGTGGCTCCAGTGCTAACGTTGAGCATAAAAGCTCAGGGACAGAGAACAGCCCTAAGTTCAAGTTGTCCCCCATCCCCCACCAAAAACCAACACCAACACCTGGAAATGGAGGTATAGTTCAGGTAGTAGAGTACCAACTTTGAGCAGAAAAAACAAGCAAGAACAGGAGACCCTGAGTACCAGCACAAAAGCTAAGTGTGAAGACAGTAATTGTGAACTGTCACATCTTCTCTCTATCAAAATCTATCAGTTCTTAGCTGCAGCAGTGACTTACAACTCTTAATCCTAGCTACTCAGGAGGCTGAGATCTGAGGATCACTGTTCAAAGCCGCCCGACATGTGAGACTCTTGTGAGTCATGGGGCTTGAACTCAAGGCCCGGGCACTGTCCTTGAACCTGTTTTGCTCAAGACTAGCATTCTACCACTTGAGCCGTAACACCCCTTCTGGCTTTTTTTCTTCTTGCTCGGTTGGAACTCAGGGCCTGAGTACTGTTCTTGAGCTGAGTACTGTTCAAGGCTAGAGTTCTACCACTTGAGCCACAACACCACTTCTGGCTTTTTCTATGTATGTCGTTCTGAGGACTCAAATCCGGGTCTTCGTGCATGCTAGGCAAGCACTTTACCACTAGGCCACATTCCTGGCCTAAGTTCTAGAAGCACAGTAGTTCCTCACAATGCCATGTGTCAGTGTGATACCGAATGGATCTTTCTGTAACAAGGGACTTTAGAGGGATCAAAATCTTGCCCTCTATTCTCTTAGGAATGTTTCTTTGGTTTTGATTTTGTTTTGGCTAAGTCTTAAGAATTAAATAGTTGTTTGTGTAACTTCCCTTCAACTTCAGCTTCCCATACTCAAGAATATGTTAAAGTTTTCTAGCACAGGAAGGCCAACTTTTACACGGAGATGGAGATTTTATCCATCTTGTGTCTGCTCATGCACATGCGCCGGTGTACACACGCATGCGCACAGCAATACTCAAGCTTAAACACATTCTCTCACACTTTTGCTTTTTTTTTTTTTTTTGGCTAAGGCTAGTGATCTACCACTTGAACTATAGTTCCACTTCCAGTTTCTTTTGATAAATTGGAAATAAGAGTCGCCCATGCTGGCTCTAAACCTTGTTCCTTAGGATTACAGATTAGAAACACTGACCCCTGGCAGCTCACTTAGTAATTATGTTTGGATCACAC